>NC_042958.1:51064158-51141658 GCF_901001165.1 Salmo trutta
ATCCCCCTCTCTCTCTTGCCCTCTCCCTCTCTCTTTACCCTCTCTCTCTCTCTCTCTTTCTCTTAAACAAGTGGGTGTTTTATATGAGCTGTTTTATAGATCCCACTTTTAATATAAGAGAGCTGACTTTACTATACTAATATATAGAGAGGCTGGTTTTAATATCACAACTGTGAGCTCTTTAGGTGGGCAATGTGTGAAACCGGCGCTGGGTGAATCGAGGATATCTCTATATATTTCCGGATAGCTGACATTTTATAGATATAAGCAGTAGACATGCTCCAGATACACATGTACTTAATTGAATAACATGTCACGCCTACTCCCGCTTCTCCTTTCTGCTCATTGTCTCCAGTTTACTCCTTATTACATACACCTGTCACCCTCGTTATGCGCACCTGCGCTTTATGAGACTCGCCTGGACTCCATCACCTTCCTGATTACCTCCCCTATATCTGTCACTCCCTTTGGTTCTTTCCCCAGGCGTTATTGTTTCTGTTTATATGTTTCATGTTGTGTTTCTTGTCTTGTCTATTAAATTCACTCCCTGTACACATTATATACAAAGCTAGGACAGTTCAAACTCTACAGCAGAAAATACGTGATTTTTGTTGCTAGGCTACCAGTTACAGTCCTTTTAGCTTGTCGTTTGCACGCGCCTTCATCCAGAGACAATACAAAAATGATAGCTAGTGTCTGAAAGAATTATATGGATTTAATATTTGTAAAATTATTGAGCATGTCCTCAACTCAAATAAGCATCAGAAATGGTCCTTATTTAGCATATAATGCATATCAAGATTCTGATGTGGACCTCAGGCAAGAGCATATGCATTGTATGTGCTGTGAAAGTAAGAAAATATTCTATGTATGTACTGTCAGTATTTGTCATCATATAGAGAAAATAAGATGTCCACATAAGCCTATCTCAGCATACCTATTGAGTCAATATCCGGTCATACCGTGTATGATATGCAGACGGAATCCCCCGAAAAAATTTCTGCATGAAAGAAAAATATGGATTTCATATTTGTCAAATTATTCAGCATGTGCTGGAAAACTCTGAAATGCATCAGAAATCATTCTTATTTTCAGTATATCAAAAAGCATATCAAGATCCAGATATGGACCTCAGCCAAGAGAAGCATTTCTAGAATCAATATAGCTTCATATCTTGAATGTGCTGAGAAAACACACATATGCGATGTATATAGTCAGTATTGGTCAACATGAAGAGAAACAATAGGATTACGCGAAGGATATGGAATGAGTCCATATTCGGCCATAGGAAATGTCCATGTGTGATATTCAGAGTAATCCCAATAGCATATATGTCTAAAAGACACATCTGGATTCAGAATTTGTCAGGATATGAAGCATACCCAGGCTGTATCAAAACTGGCCGTGATTGGGAGTCCCATAGGGCGGCGCACAATTGGCCCAGCGTCGTCCGGGTTTGGCCGGTGTAGGCTGTCATTGTAAATAAGAATTTGTTCTTAACTGACTTGCCTAGTTAAATGAAGGTTGAATTAAAAAAAAGGATGTAATATCCACAAAACTCTAAATATGCATTGCACATGTTCTGTATACTCCAGAATATAAAAACGTGTCAAGTAAATATATCCCCTTATATGGACCATTTTTGCCCAGCTCAGAAATATAATAACCTGTACAGCCGCAAGGCTTTAAATGTCTATGTGCCATGTGTAGTGGGATTGATTCAGTGAAAACTCACTTGTGTGATGAGCAACACCACCTGGATAATATAGTGGGAAAGCCTAACCAAGGCACCAACATTGGAGATCAAAGGTCCTTTGAGGATCGTGAGGACTCTCATCTTTATCAAGAGATTCCATCTATTAATGTATGTCCACATGTCCCTATGATTTTCAATACATGCCTTGACCATATGTTCTTAGAGGTACATGCCTTGACCATATGTTCTTAGAGGTACATGCCTTGACCATATGTTCTTAGAGGTACATGCCTTGACCATATGTTCTTAGAGGTACATGCCTTGACCATATGTTCTTAGAGGTACATGCGTGACCATATGTTCTTAGAGGTACATGGCGTGACCATATGTTCTTAGAGGTACATGTGTGACCATATGTTCTTAGTGGTACATGCCTTGACCATATGTTCTTAGTGGTACATGCCTTGACCATATGTTCTTAGAGGTACATGCGTGACCATATGTTTTTAGAGGTACATGCGTGACCATATGTTCTTAGTGGTACATGCCATGACCATATGTTCTTAGTGGTACATGCCTTGACCATATGTTCTTAGAGGTACATGCCTTGACCATATGTTCTTAGAGGTACATGCCTTGACCATATGTTCTTAGTGGTACATGCCTTGACCATATGTTCTTAGAGGTACATGCCTTGACCATATGTTCTTAGAGGTACATGCCTTGACCATATGTTCTTAGTGGTACATGCCTTGACCATATGTTCTTAGAGGTACATGTGTGACCATATGTTCTTAGTGGTACATGCCTTGACCATATGTTCTTAGTGGTACATGCCTTGACCATATGTTCTTAGTGGTACATGCCTTGACCATATGTTCTTAGAGGTACATGAGTGACCATATGTTCTTAGGAGCCCTGAGGGTTGTGATTTCAAATCCCAAGAGAGCTGGACATCTGAGTCCTGGCCTCCAGTATATACTACACATCTACTTCTAATGAGGCTTTACACATCTTGACTGCATTAACACAGCCAGCCCATTTTTGGTGGTGGTGGTGGTGGTGGTGGGGGGGGTCTTTAACAGTAATTGGTCTTTTCACGAATCAAATCTGATGTGAAAAGATCTGATGTGATTGATCAAAAGAACAATTAGTGGGAAAAATATCAGAATTGGCCTGCCTGTACATGTAAACGCAGCCTAAAGGTCTTCATTCATGATATTCTGTGTTTGTTATATGTAGAGAATTAGGTATGGAGTCTGTTCTGAAGGTAGCTTTGTATAAAGAATGTTTTGGAGAAAGTAAGTGCCATTAAGATAAAGCAGAGACACGTCCTGTTGTCTGTCTGGAGGCATGCCTACAGCGGCTAGTATTAACTGCTCATTATCTCCCACATCATTATCTCTCTTTCTCTATCCCTCCCTTCCTCTTTTTGTGTCTCTCTTCCACCATCTCTTGCTATCCTGTCTTTCTCTCCCTCCCTCTTTCCCTCCTTTTCTCCCCCTCCTTCTTTCCCTCCCTTTCTCCCTCCCTCCCCTGTAGAGTGTAATCACGAGAGTGATCAGTCGTGCTGTGTGTCTCAGGGCTGAGTGAGATATTACCTGAACGATTGGGATGATTAACAGCAACTCATTTTTAAAACACTAAATGGTACCTGGAGGCCGAAGCAGTTCTTCTCTCACTCAAAGTTAATCTCCTGATGTGACGTACATCGTAAGGAGTAGACCAAGGTGCAGCGTGGTTTGGGTTCATCATATTTATTTCTTTAAATGTGAACCAGCAAAACAATAAACAATACAACGAACGAAACGCTAGGCGTGTAAACACATGCAACACAAGATCCCACAACTGACTGTGGGGAAAAAGGGCTGCCTAAGTATGATTCCCAATCAGAGACAACAAATGACAGCTGCCTCTGATTGGAAACCATACTCGGCCAATCAAAGAAAAAACAACATAGACATTCAACACATAGAATGCCCACCCCATGTCACACCCTGACCTAACCAAACAGAGAAAAACGTCTCTCTCAGGTCAGGGCGTGACACCTGAGTCCAAACAGAAGTTTCAAGTTTTATTAGTTGTATGTACGGGATAGACATGGTATACAACACCAACATAAAGTACGTGGCTCAGTAGAATATAATACATATTTTAGCATAAGTATAATACATGAAAAAATAAGACAAAAATATCTGTGGCTTTTCCATATTATATGGTGTGGCCGGTTTCCTAGACCAAGATTTAGCCTGTTCACGGACTAAAAAGCATTCAAAGGATATTGGATACTCTCCATTGTGCATGCTGTTCAGAGCATGACGTATAGATTCAATATACCTCTCCCGTTACTTATCTCATTTTGACACTGATTGACGTCTCCTCTATCCTCGTCACTCATACTTTGACCTTGAGTGAGTGTCCAATGAGAGTGCCCTGGGATTGATGGACCTGTGATGGTGATGGTAGGAGCGTTGTATTGTGGGTAATGGGAAAGAAACATATTGGGTGCATTGCAACCAACAGGCAGAATGTAGCGCTGTGCTACGCATTACCACTGGATTTCTTAAAACTAACGTGAGATTACATGCACCTGAGTGTTAAAGATGTGTTTGCAACCAAATACCAACAATAATAAATCAGCAGATTAGTTGATCTCTCGTTGTTACCATGTCATGTGATTATGATACCAGACAGCTGTTCTCTACTCTCGCCCCCGATGATATATCAACCTATCAGGAGCTTTGGAAGCCATAAGGCTGATAATAAGTAAAAAACACATATAGAAGTAGTAGGCCTATATTTCATTCAAACATTTCACCTTAAATGTCAAAATATACTGAACAAAAATACAAATGCAACATGTTACAATTTCAAAGATTTGACTGAGTTACAGTTCATATAAGGAAATCAATTGAAACAACTAGATTAGGCCCTAATCTATTGCTTTCACCTGACTGGGCAGGGGTGCAGCCATGGGCCTAGGAGCCATGCAGCCATGGGCCCACCCACTTGGCAGCCATGCCCTCCCACTGGGGAGCCAGGCCTAGCCAACCCCAACTGATCCAACACGTGAAGAAGCTGGATGTGGAGGCCCTGGGTTGGCATGGTTACGTGTTCTGCGGTTGTGTGGCCGGTTAGAGGTAATGCCAAATTCTTTAAAACGATGTTAGAGGCCGCTTATGGTAGATAAATTAATATTAAATTCTCTGGCAACAGCTCTGATGGACTTTCCTGCCAATTTCACACTCCCTCAAAACTTGAGACATCTGTGGCATTGTGTTGTGTGCCAAAATTGCCCATTTTAAAGTGGCCTTTTATTGTCCCCAGCACAAGGTGCACCTGTGTAATGATCATGCCGTTTAGCTCCTTGATATGTCACACCTGTCAGGTGGATGGATTATCTTGGCGAAAGAGAAATGCTCACTAACAGGGATATAAACAAATTTGACAAAAATATAGATGATAAAAATGAATCACAATTGATTTGATTTAGTAACACATCTCAGACAGTCCTGGCCTGGGATATTTTACCCCCCATCTTATTAAGAAATGACTGTACCAGACCATTTTCTTTTAAAGACGGTTGTATTTAATGGATTGCATACATTAAAAACAAATAAAATAAGCTACACAAACATTAGTTTTCCAATTATACAAAGTGTCGGGTAAATTGCCACAGTAGTTTTGCCATGGTAAATTATAATTTTTTATTTATTTCAGTTGTACAGAATGCTTGTCAAATAGATAAATCACCTTAAGTCTGGTCAAAAAGGACTAAGTTGTTCTGATTACAACACCAACCAACTTATTTTGAAATACTTTGGTTACAAGCAGGACTAAGGAAACACCGACGTCATCTTTAAGGGAGCGCTAATGAGGTGACCAAGAATGGTTGCAATTGAGATCAGCTGTGCAGGTGAATTTAGCACGTATTGATGGTTTAAAGACAGACAAGCTGCCGATAACTTATTGGGAGGAAAATGGCGGAAGCGGATGTTCTGTTTGAATCAGATGAGTGAAGATGAGAGTGAGAGGAACTGAAAACTAGTAAATCAAAACCTAGTTCTGAGTCTTTTTTTTGGTTGGAATAAGGGTTTTGGATCAATGTTGTTTCCTGTGAGATCTGTTTAATGTCTCTATTAAAATTGTGGAATGCGTTAGATGAGGCTCAGTTGGTTGAGAATGGTGTTTGCAACGCCAGCATGGTGTGTGCAACGCCAGGGTTGTGGGTTCGATTCCCATGGGGGGCCAGTACAAAAAAAATAAAATAAAAAATAAGAAATGCATGAAATTTATGTATTCACTACTGTAAGTCGCTCTGGATAAGAGCGCCGACTAAAATGTAAAATGAGGTGGCGTCAACGAGAAGGGGGCGTATTTAGTTTTTTGTGTTTCTATCGAACAGAAGGTGCGTGCTTTGAACCTGAAGAAGTCAGATTGGAATGTATCGTTTGTGGTTCTTCGCCTATCAAGGCCGTGATCTTTGGGGTGGTGCTAGAGGTAAATGCAAAGGATATACGTGAAGAACTGGATCAAGTGGTTGTTGCACAACGACTGACCCGCATGGTAGATGGAGTGCTGAAGCCACAGCGACTGACCCGCATGGTAGATGGAGTGCTGAAGCCACAATGACAGACCCGCCTGGTAGATGGAGTGCTTACATTTACATTTACATTTAAGTCATTTAGCAGACGCTCTTATCCAGAGCGACTTACAAATTGGTGCATTCACCTTATGATATCCAGTGGAACAACCACTTTACAATAGTGCATCTAAATCTTTTAAGGGGGGGGTTAGAAGGATTACTTTATGCTATCCTAGGTATTCCTTGAAGAGGTGGGGTTTCAGGTGTCTCCGGAAGGTGGTGATTGACTCCGCTGTCCTGGCGTCGTGAGGGAGCTTATTCCACCATTGGGGTGCCAGAGCAGCGAACAGTTTTGACTGGGCTGAGCGGGAACTGTGCTTCCTCAGAGGTAGGGAGGCAAGCAGGCCAGAGGTGGATGAACGCAGTGCCCTTGTTTGGGTGTAGGGCTTGATCAGAGCCTGAAGGTACGGAGGTGCCGTTCCCCTCACAGCTCCGTAGGCAAGCACCATGGTCTTGTAGCGGATGCGAGCTTCAACTGGAAGCCAGTGGAGAGAGCGGAGGAGCGGGGTGACGTGAGAGAACTTGGGAAGGTTGAACACCAGACGGGCTGCGGCGTTCTGGATGAGTTGTAGGGGTTTAATGGCACAGGCGGGGAGCCCAGCCAACAGCGAGTTGCAGTTATCCAGACGGAGATGACAAGTGCCTGGATTAGGACCTGCGCCGCTTCCTGTGTGAGGCAGGGTCGTACTCTGCGAATGTTGTAGAGCATGAACCTACAGGATCGGGTCACCGCCTTGATGTTAGTGGAGAACGACAGGGTGTTGTCCAGGGTCACGCCAAGGTTCTTAGCACTCTAGGAGGAGGACACAATGGAGTTGTCAACCGTGATGGCGAGATCATGGAACGGGCAGTCCTTCCCCGGGAGGAAAAGCAGCTCTGTCTTGCTGAGGTTCAGCTTGAGGTGGTGATCCGTCATCCAGACATGCAGAGATGCGATTCGCCACCTGGTTATCAGAAGGGGGAAAGGAGAAGATGAATTGTGTGTCGTCTGCATAGCAATGATAGGAGAGACCATGTGAGGATATGACAGAGCCAAGTGACTTAGTGTATAGCGAGAATAGGAGAGGGCCTAGAACAGAGCCCTGGGGGACACCAGTGGTGAGAGCAAGTGGTGCGGAGACGGATTCTCGCCACGCCACCTGGTAGGAGCGACCTGTCAGGTAGGACGCAATCCAAGCGTGGGCCGCGCCGGAGATGCCCAACTCGGAGAGGGTGGAGAGGAGGATCTGATGGTTCATAGTATCAAAGGCAGCAGATAGGTCTAGAAGGATGAGAGCAGAGGAGAGAGAGTTAGCTTTAGCAGTGCGGAGAGCCTCCGTGACACAGAGAAGAGCAGTCTCAGTTGAATGACCAGTCTTGAAACCTGACTGATTTGGATCAAGAAGGTCATTCTGAGAGAGATAGCAGGAGAGCTGGCCAAGGACGGCACGTTCAAGAGTTTTGGAGAGAAAAGAAAGAAGGGATACTGGTCTGTAGTTGTTGACATCGGAGGGATCGAGTGTAGGTTTTTTCAGAAGGGGTGTAACTCTCGCTCTCTTGAAGACGGAAGGGACGTAGCCAGCGGTCAAGGATGAGTTGATGAGCGAGGTGAGGTAAGGGAGAAGGTCTCCGGAAATGGTCTGGAGAAGAGAGGAGGGGATAGGGTCAAGCGGGCAGGTTGTTGGGCGGCCGGCCGTCACAAGACGCGAGATTTCATCTGGAGAGAGAGGGGAGAAAGAGGTCAAAGCACAGGGTAGGGCAGTGTGAGCAGGACCAGCGGTGTCGTTTGACTTAGCAAACGAGGATCGGATGTCGTCGACCTTCTTTTCAAATTGGTTGACGAAGTCATCCGCAGAGAGGGAGGAGGGGGGGAGGGGGAGGAGGATTCAGGAGGGAGGAGAAGATGGCAAAGAGCTTCCTAGGGTTAGAGGCAGATGCTTGGAATTTAGAGTGGTAGAAAGTGGCTTTAGCAGCAGAGACAGAAGAGGAAAATGTAGAGAGGAGGGAGTGAAAGGATGCCAGGTCCGCAGGGAAGCGAGTTTTCCTCCATTTCCGCTCGGCTGCCCGGAGCCCTGTTCTGTGAGCTCGCAATGAGTCATCGAGCCACGGAGCAGGAGGGGAGGACCGAGCCGGCCTGGAGGATAGGGGACATAGAGAGTCAAAGGATGCAGAAAGGGAGGAGAGGAGGGTTGAAGAGGCAGAATCAGGAGATGGGTTGGAGAAGGTTTGAGCAGAGGGAAGAGATGATAGGATGGAAGAGGAGAGAGTAGCGGGAGAGAGAGAGCGAAGGTTGGGACGGCGCAATACCATCCGAGTAGGGGCAGAGTGAGAAGTGTTGGATGAGAGCGAGAGGGAAAAAGATACAAGGTAGTGGTCGGAGACTTGGAGGGGAGTTGCAATGAGATTAGTGGAAGAACAGCATCTAGTAAAGATGAGGTCAAGCGTATTGCCTGCCTTGTGAGTAGGGGGGGAAGGTGAGAGGGTGAGGTCAAAAGAGGAGAGGAGTGGAAAGAAGGAGGCAGAAAGGAATGAGTCAAAGGTAGACGTGGGGAGGTTAAAGTCACCCAGAACTGTGAGAGGTGAGCCATCCTCAGGAAAGGAACTTATCAAGGCGTCAAGCTCATTGATGAACTCTCCAAGGGAACCTGGAGGGCGATAAATGATAAGGATGTTAAGCTTGAAAGGGCTGGTAACTGTGACAGCATGGAATTTAAAGGAGGCGATAGACAGATGGGTCAGAGGAGAAAGTGAGAATGTCCACTTGGGAGAGATGAGGATCCCAGTGCCACCACCCCGCTGACCAGAAGCTCTCGGGGTGTGCGAGAACACGTGGGCAGACGAGGAGAGAGCAGTAGGAGTAGCAGTGTTATCTGTGGTAATCCATGTTTCCGTCAGCACCAAGAAGTCGAGGGACTGGAGGGTAGCATAGGCTGAGATGAACTCTGCCTTGTTGGCCGCAGACCGGCAGTTCCCGTGGCTGCCAGAGACCTGGAACTCCACGTGGGTCGTGCGCGCTGGGACCACCAGGTTAGAGTGGCAGCGGCCACGCGGTGTGAAGCGTTTGTATGGCCTGTGCAGAGGGGAGAGAACAGGGATAGACAGACACATAGTTGACAGGCTACAGAAGAGGCTACGCTAATGCAAAAGGAGATTGGAATGACAAGTGGACTACACGTCTCGAATGTTCAGAAAGTTAGCTTACGTTGCAAAATTCTTTTTGACTAAAATGATTAAAATGATACAGCACTGCTGGCTGGTGAAGTAGGCTAGCTAGCAGTGGCTGCGTTGTTGACTTTGTTTGAAAGTGTAGCTGGCTAGGTAACCTCGATAGTTTCAGTGCTACACCTTATCATGATACAAAGGCAGCTATGTAGCTAGCTAACATAACACTAATCAAGAAGTTCCTTTGTAATGTATTTCGTTTCTACAATGCTGCTCGTCGGTAATAGTTGGCTAGGTTTGGAAATGGCGTCGCGGGGGACGAAAATAGCTGGCCAGCTAACCTCGATAATTACTCTAAACTACACAATTATCAAACTATGACAAACTATGACAAAGACAACTTATTGACTAAAATGACTAAAATGATACAGTACTGCTGGCTGGTAAAGTAGGCTAGCTAGCAGTGGCCGCGTTGTTGACTTTGTTTGAAAGTGTAGCTGGCCAGGTAACCTCGATAGCTTCAGTGCTACACCTTACAAGGCAACTATGTAGCTAGCTAACACTAGCTAACCTGGCTAGCTAACCTCGATAATTACTCTAAACTACACAATTATCTTAGATACAAAGACAGCAAAGACAACTATGTAGCTAGCTAACACTACACTAATCAAATCGTTCCGTTGTAATGTATTAGTTTCTGCAGTGCTGCTAGTCGGTAGAAGTTGGCTAGCTCGCTAGCAGTTGTTGACTAAGTAGGAGAACGGTGGCGCGGCGGACGAATATAGCTGGCTAGCTAACCTCAATAATTACTCTAAACTACACAATTATCTTTGATACAAAGACAGCTAAGTAGCTAGCTAAAAAATTGCTCAGATCAAACAAATCAAACCGTTGTAATGTAATGAGATGTAATATTACCTGCGGAGCGAAATGCAGCACGAGTGCTGAAGCCAAAGCGACAGACCCGCCTGGTAGATAGAGTGCTGAAGCCACAGCGACTGACCTGCCTGGTAGATGGAGTGCTGAAGCCACAGCGACTGACCCGCCTGGTAGATGGAGTGCTGAAGCCACAACGACTGACCCGCCTGGTAGGAGTACTAAAGCCACAACGATTAACCCGCATGGTAGATGGAGTGATGAAGCCACAGCGACT
This sequence comes from Salmo trutta, assembly GCF_901001165.1. NCBI lineage: Eukaryota > Metazoa > Chordata > Actinopteri > Salmoniformes > Salmonidae > Salmo > Salmo trutta. The sequence goes on from NC_042958.1 coordinate 51,074,794, forward strand.
GACCCACCTGGTAAATGGAGTGCTAAAGCCACTCCATCCATTCTATTGTTTTTTGATAGTCTCTCCCTTCTTATGTGTATTTGGGTTTTATGAGATTCCCTGTTAGAGCCTTCGTGCCCAAACCCATACAGTGTGATAAATGTAAATGATTTGGCCGTGTGTATGTAGAGTATTATATTTCAGCTGAACCTAAACGCTGCAATTATGGTGGTGAACATCCAGCCACATTTCTTTGAAGTGTCCTGTTAGGGTGAAAGAAACAGAGGTGTTAAGATGAAGGGCTGTCCAGCACGTCTCCGATCCAGAGGCAGTGAGAAGAGGAAGGAATGAGGTAATTTTAGTAGGAGTAGAAACACCACATGATGTTCCTTGTCAACAGAGAGATCCTGACATGTTGCACGTTAACAAGGTAGACTTTGTAGCGTGTAATACTTTGTTTATCAACTGCACAGCGCAAACTGACAGGAAATTTGAGAAAATGTTTTTGGGGACTCAGGGACTTTTCCGCAGAAGCATGACAAGGAATCCTGTCGATGAATGCTCCATCCTCACAGGCACCTGAGCCTGTTTAGGCATGTGATTTGAATGTGACTGAAGGAGTGGGATGGTTGTTTTGATTTATTTCTGTATTACCTCACCCCCCTTCCCCGCAATAGAATAAATTAGTTTGGTTTTGTTTCAATACTGTATACAGTAGTTGGCGGCAATACACCAATAGGTGTACTCTGCCATAAAACTTTGAAAAGAAGAAGATCTAGTGGCCATTAATGGTTGCTATTATCCCTGCATAGCTTGACCCCCTCACTATCATTGACAGGCGATGTGATTAACCTTAGCCTTAACATTAACCTTCAATCTTCTTTCATCTTTACATAAAAATAATGATAATGTTAGATTGTCTTAAAGGTAGAGGTGTAAAGTAACTAATTACAACTACTCTCCATACTATAATTGAGTAGCTTTTCCAAGTACTTGGGATTTTACTTCTACTTAAGTAAAATTGTATTAAAGTAACAGTAGTTCTTGAGTAGGATATTTCAGTACTCTTTCCACCACTGGCTAATGAGTAAAAGAGGGAGGGAGTGAGGGGGGTTCTGGCTGTGGGAAAGAGGAAGTGAAGGAAAGAGGGAGTGAGTGAGGAAAAGATGGCGTAAGTTATTGAAAAAAAGAGTGTGAATGGATGTGTGAATGTCAGTCAGTCCCATGGATAAGTACCACAAAACAGAGGGGTGGATGAGGGATTGAATGGGTGAAAGAATTGGGCATGTTTATTTCTGGAGTCTGATATTGAAGTCTGGCAACTTTATTGTGTATTGCTTGTTTATTTATCAATACATTTTAAAAGCTTTAGAAAATATTTTTGTTGCATACAGGTAACCTTTGTGAAATTAGCTAATTATCAAGGTCAATGTTTTTATTTTAAAGGTCCTGAACAGTCATTCTGAAAAGTACTTTTTCTATCATGGCTAACATGCCTTCTCCGATGTTGGTTACAAGGCGGTACTTATTTAAAGTAGGTAAGAGAATATCATGTTACCATTGGTGTATTAAAATGAGAGTTAAGGTGATGTCACCTTGTCCCTTAATAATGAATCAAAGTGTTTGTCATGGGGGAGGGGACCCGTAACTTTATGATCAAACTTTATCAATGTAGAAGCAACAGTTATTTTTTATACTTTGGTCATCATAATTTGATATGGTTCCCTTCAAATATCATCCAATTTCATGAAAAACATGATTTTAACTGTTCATGACTTGTAAAAGTAACTCAATTACTTTTACTTCTAAATTGGCAACTTTTCCCTTTTAATTGCGTTGTTTTTTTACACCATTAATCGAGTAAAATGACATTAAAGTAAAAGTACTTCTACTTGAGTAGGATATTCCAGTACTCTTTCCATCACTGCTTAAAGGTCCCAGACTAAAACAGGTTTCACCATTTCCTATCAACTTGTCCCAACAAAATATCCCTCACAGATGTTTACTGTTCATCGTCACTGTTATTGTATGCCAACCGCCCTAAAATCACTTAAGACGTCAACTAAATATGCAACACAAAATGATGTGGCTGTAAAATATGACACCACCCCAGTGTTATGACAAAATGTTCTCCCCAGAACTCCTAACCTTCAGTGACATCACCCCGGGGGCATCTCAGAGGACAACAACAGGGAGGGAAATGGTGGCGATGGAAGAAGACTATGGTGTTGTGTCATTGCCTTCTCTCTCTCTCCTACCTCTCTCTTTCTCTATCTCTTTGTCTGTGTCTCTTTCTCTCATTCTTTCTTTCTCTCTCTCCATCTTACACACAGAGAGGAAGATGGAGATGTATCTCTGTCTTTCCCACTCCATGTCTGGTCTTATACACTATATATATACAAATGTATGTGGGCACCCATTCAAATTAGTGGATTTTGCTATTTCAGCCACACCTGTTACCGACAGGTGTATAAATTTGAGCACACAGTCATGCAATCTCCACATACAAACATTGGCGGTAGTATGACCCGTACTGAAGAGCTCAATGACTTTCAACGTGGCACCGTCATACGATGCCACCTTTCCAACAAGTCAGTTCGTCATATTTCTGCCCTGCTAGAGCTACACCGGTAAACTATAAGTGCTGTTATTGTGAAGTGGAAACTTCCAGGAGCAACAACGGCTCAGCCGCGAAATGGTAGGCCACACAAGCCCACAGAATGAAACCGCCGAGTGCTGAAGCGCGTAGCGCCTAATATTTGTCCGTCCTCGGTTGCAACACTCACTACCAAGTTCCAAATTGCCTCAGGAAGCAACCTCAGCACAAGAACTGTTCATCGGGAGCTTCATGAAATGGGTTTCCATGACCAAGCAGCTGCACACAAGCCTAAGATCACAATGCGCAATGCCAAGCATTGGCTGGAGTGGTATAAAGCTCGCCAACATTGGACTCTGGAGCAGTGGAATCGCGTTGTCTGGAGTGATGAATCACGTGTCACCATCTGGCAGTCTGACGGACGACTCTGGGTTTGGCGGACAGCAGGAGAACGCTACCTGCCCCAATGCATAGTGCCAACTCTAAAGTTTGGTGGAGGAGGAATAATGGTATGTTTTTCATGGTTCAGGCTAGGCCCCTTAGTTCCAGTGAAGGGAAATCTCAATGATACAATGATAAAGCATACAGTTGTATTCTAGACGATTCTGTGCTTCCAACTTTGTGGTAACAGTTTGGGGCACTTTCCGGTTCCAGCATGACAATGTCCCAGTGCACAAAGCGAGGTCCATACAATGGTTTGTCGAGATCGGTGTGGAAGAACTTGACTGGCCTGCACAGAGCTCTGACCTCATCCCCATCGAACACCTTTGGGATGAATTGGAACACCGACTGTGAGCCAGACCTAATTGCCCAACGTCAGTTCACTAATGCTCTTATGGCTGAATGGAAGCAAGTCCCTGCAGCAATGTTCCAACATCTAGTGGAAAGCCTTCCCAGAAGAGTGGAGGCTGTTATAGCAGCAGGTGTCCACATACTTTTGGTCATATAGTGTCTGCTCGTCTCTACTTCACCTCTCTCTATTGGTCCTCTTACACCCTCTCCTTCCCCTCCCCCTCACACATATCTCTTCTCCCTCTCTCTATTGGTCCTCTTACACCCTCTCCTTCCACTCCCCCTCACCCATATCTCCTCCCCCTCCCTCATATCTCCTCTCCCTCTCTCTGTCTGTCCTCTTACACCCTCTCCCCCTCCCCCACATCTCCTCTCCCTGTCGGTCCTCTTACACCCTCTCCCCCTCCCCCATATCTCTTCTCCCTCAGTCGTTCCTCTTACACCCTCTCCTCCCCCTCCCCCATATCTCCTCCCCCTCCCCCATATTATCTCTCCCTCAGTCGGTCCTCTTACACCCTCTCCTCCTCCCCCATATCTCTTCTCCCTCAGTCGTTCCTCTTACACCCTCTCCTCCCCCTCCCCCATATCTCCTCCCCCTGCCCACATATCATCTCTCCCTCTGTCAGTCCTCTTACACCCTCTCCTCCCCCTCCTCCATATCATCTCTCCCTCTGTCAGTCCTCTTACACCCTCTCCTCCCCCTCCCCCATATCTCCTCCCCCTCCTCCATATCATCTCTCCCTCTGTTGGTCCTCTTACACCCTCTCCCCCCCCTCCTCCATATCATTGTTACGGAGTCTAGTTGATAGGTAATCGACTAGCCGGACTGTTCCCCGGACTCCGCGTGTAGGGATTTGTACAATGCATGAACAAGGCTATTGAACTAGACATTGGTGTCTGTCTTTATTACTTTATCCAATATATCATACTGAAACATGGTATCAGAAGTGGCTCGAAAACCACACGTTTGTTATTTTTGTAGCTAAGTACAGTATAGGCGCGGTTACGTTCCATATGCGAACACACGCCGATTCCTACTCACAACACTGATCAACTAGTTGTTAGCTGGTTAGCTAGCATCACTACCTACCTCGATGACTGAAGGCAAAGAAATCTCCTATTCCATCGCTATGGCAGCGAACATTCCGCCACCAAATCCCATGGTTCTCTCAGGGGACTGGAATACTAATTGGGACAATTTTAGGGATGAATTCGAGGACTATGCGCTGGCGACCGGTCTACATGAGAAACCCAACGAGGTACAAGCGGCAACTCTGAGGAGTTTAATGGGCAGCGAATGCAGGCATATCTACCGGCACAATCTCACCCTCACAGCGCGACAACAGTGTGATGCAAAGGCTATATTGGATGCATTGGAGAATTACTTCAAACCCGCCAGAAACGTAATTTACGAGCGGTTCGTTTTCGGAAGCTGCAAACAGGAAGAGGGTGAGTCAGTACACAACTTTGTAACCCGTTTGAGAGAAAAATCCGCCACTTGTGAATACGGGGGATGGAAAGATGAATTGATTCGTGACAAAATAGTACTGGGAATTGCAAATGAGGATACACGCCGGCGTCTACTGAGAGAGAGGGACTTAACATTAGTAACTGCCATCGAAATGTGCCGCACTGCCGAAGTCACTGACATGAGAATGAGAGCAATGGAAATCGAAACACCACGCTCCAACGTTGATACTGTTCACGCTGTTGCTAGGCAGACATTCAGGCAAAACCAATCGAGGCAGAGTAATTCACCACGAACGGTGAACACAGAGAGCCCAGTAGCATGTAAATACTGTGGGAATACGCACACACGTGGCAAAGAGCACTGCCCTGCCTATGGAAAACCATGCAGAGCTTGTGGAACTAATAATCACTTTGCAAAAGTGTGTCTCAAAAGCAAAAGAAGGGTGAGTGAGGGCAAGATTCACTGTGTTGATGACATCACTCCATGTTCAGAGCTGAACAGTGAAAGTGACATTTACATGCATGAATCCATTGGGGCTGTACACTCAAGAGGGAAGAAATGGTTTGTGACACTACGATTACACAACAAGCAACAACAATGTCAACTGGATTCCGGTGCTACATGCAATGTAATGAGCTACAAAGACAAAATCAATCTGGCACCTGACACACATCTATTGCCCAGCGACACTAGACTAAAGCTGTACTCAGGAGAGCTAATGAGCTCTATGGGCACCTTTGAGACCGAATGTCTTATTCGGGGACGCAAACACAAGCTGGAGTTTGAGATTGTGAAAACCAGTCAACATCCTCTCCTCTCAGGCTCTACATGCGAACGCCTGGGACTGATGCAGTTCACTGTACCAAATGACCTGCACGTTGTGGATCATGTCCAGCATGGACCCCTGTCCAAAGAACAACTACTCAGCAGATATGACGATGTATTCAACATGCCCGTTGAATCAGTGCCTGGGGAGGTACACTTTGAAGTGGATGAGAGCATCACTCCAGTCCAGTGTGCTCCTCGCAATGTGCCCATTGCAATGAAAGTGGCTGTGAAGGCCCAGCTGGACAAGTATGAGGCCGATGGCCACATGACATCTGTGACCGAACCAACTGACTGGATCAGCAATATGGTCATAGTGAAAAAACCAGAGAAGCTGAGGGTCTGCATCGACCCAAAGCATCTGAACCAAGCACTGAAACGATCCCACTACATCATGCCGACACTAGAGGATGTCCTCTACAAGCTTCCCAAGGCCAGGATTTTCACCTTGGTGGATGCCCGAGATGCATTCCTTCAATGCAAGCTGGACGAAGAAAGCAGCTTCATGACTACCTTCTGGACCCCCTGGGGTCGGAAACGCTGGCTCAAGCTCCCGTTTGGTGTCTCAGTGGCACCTGAGATATACCAACGCAAGCAGCACGAGTTACTGGCTGGGCTCAAGGGCATTGAACCCATCGCCGATGATGTCCTGATCGTAGGCTGTGGAGCGCTGTCGATCAGTTAAGCTTCGTCTTGGCCTGAAGAAGCTACAGTTCAAGGTGAAAGACGTTCACTTCCATGGCCACATTCTTTCAGCAAAAGGCCTGAAGCCGGACCCAGACAAGGTCCGAGCGATCCTCGACATGCCAAACCCATCTGATGCAAAAGGCGTACAGCGTCTCATCGGTTTTGCAAACTATCTTGCAAAGTTCATGCCACACCTATCAGCAGTCTGTGAGCCTCTGCGCCGGTTGCTGGACAAAGACACACCATGGCACTGGCTACCCAAGCACGAGGCCGCGGTGCAGGAGATGAAATCTCTGGCTTCATCCATGCCAGTGTTGCGCTACTACGACGTCACGAAGCCTGTCACAATCCAGAGTGACTCCAGCCAAAGGGGACTTGGATGCTGCCTTATGCAGGAAGGTCAACCCGTTGCGTTTGCCTCGAGAGCGCTCACCCCCACCGAACAGAACTATGCACAAATTGAGAAAGAGTGCCTCAGCATCGTCTTCTCCTGCCAGCGATTCCATCACTACTTATATGGTCGAGAGCTGGTCACCGCTGAAACTGACCACAAACCACTCATTGCCATATTCAGTAAACCTCTCCTCAATGCGCCCAAGAGGCTTCAAAGCATGCTCCTGACTCTGCAAAACTACAGCCTGAAGGTCATTTACAAGCCAGGACCAGAGATGTACATCAGCGACACACTGAGCAGGGCAACGGCACAATGTACAGGCAGAGGCACTGCCTATCAGCGGCAGGCCATCTGTTCGCTACAGCAGGAACAACAAGATGTTCAACAGATCAATCAGGCAGACTACTTAAACGTCACAGATCACCGCCTAGCCCAGATCAGGCAACACACTGACAAGGACGAACACCTACAATCACTGAAGTCCATGGCTCTCGCAGGTTGGCCATACCTGAAAGAGGAGACACCTTTCACAGTGAGAGAATACTGGACCTTTCGAGATGAGATCAGCGTGCAAAATGGCGTCTTGTTCAGAGGTCAGAAGGTCATTATTCCCAAATCACTACGTCCAGAGATGCTTACCCGCATACACTCCAGTCACGTTGGAGGTGACGCATGCTACCGCCAGGCTCGTGAAACATTATACTGGCCAAACATGCAAGCAGAAATTAAAGACTTTGTCAGCAACTGTACCACGTGCAACGAGTACGCTCATGAACAGCAAAAGGAAACCATGATGTCACACGAACTACCCACAAGGGCCTGTCAAATCGTCAGCATGGACTTATTCAGCCATAGACAAAAGGACTATCTTCTCATTGTTGATCACTACTCTGACTTTTGGGAAATTGAACTGCTCCCTGACTTGTCTGCAGAAACGGTCATAAAGCGCTGCAAGTCGCAGTTTGCCAGGCAAGGTCAGCCTGACAAGGTAATCACGGACAATGGCCCACAATTCACTGCACAGTTCAAGCGTTTCACCTCAGAATGGGAGTTTGACCATGTGACCTCCTCTCCAAGACACCCAAAAGCAAATGGCAAGGCAGAGTCAGCTGTCAAGATTGCAAAAAACCTGTTAAGCAGGGCCGCGCGCAACAGCAACGACCCATGGAAAGCGATCTTACAGTGGAGGAACACACCCACCGAAAACATGGACAGCAGCCCAGCACAACGCCTTCTGTCCAGACGTCTGAAGACTGCCATCCCCGTAGCTAACAAGCTACTTGAGCCCTGCGTCATGGTTGGCGTTACGGACAAACTGCGTCACAGAAAGCAGCTCGCTAAGTGCTTCTACGACCGGACTGCTCGAGACCTACCAGAGCTGGAGGTGGGTGAAACGATAAGGATGAAACCGCTGCCGGGAGACCACACAGGACTTTGGAGGTTGGGCACGTGCCTACAGAGAGTTGCACCATGCTCTTACCTGGTGGATGTTGGTGGCTCCCTCTATCGTCGCAATCGGGTGGATCTGCGCGTAGCAGAGCAGACAAACCAGAACACGCCATACACTCACCTAGATGAGCTGGATCACAGTCCAGGCCTAAGGGTAAGAGGTGCAGAATTGAGACATGAGCCAACTGAAGGTGAGGCTTCTACCCCACCAAGCTCTCCAGCTCGTGGCCCTAATCCTACCCCTGTCAGAGCCCATACTTACTCACGGGTGGGTCGGCTGTGCAAGCCACCGGACAGGCTTACTCTGTAAGCAAGAGACTGTGTTAACTTGTCCTCCTGTTTATTTAAAAAAAAAAAAATACATTTAAAAAGAAAGGAAGATGACAACTGAAGTAAAAAGAAAATGTAATGCGTTTTTAATTGTTATGACTTGATTGTTAAGAATTTAATGTTATGCTGTTATGTTTGCACTTTCTATTGAAAAGGATGATGTTACGGAGTCTAGTTGATAGGTAATCGACTAGCCGGACTGTTCCCCGGACTCCGCGTGTAGGGATTTGTACAATGCATGAACAAGGCTATTGAACTAGACATTGGTGTCTGTCTTTATTACTTTATCCAATATATCATACTGAAACAATCATCTCTCCCTCTGTCGTTCCTCTTACACCCTCTCCTCCCCCTCCCCCATATCTCCTCTCCCTGTCGGTCCTCTAACACTCTCTCCTCCTCCTCCCCCTCCCCCGTATCTCCTCTCCCTCTCTCCAATATCTCTATAGTGTAATCTAGTTAGCCATCAGCCCCATGTGGTTAGTTCATCAGGTGTAGAGGGCAGGAGGGGAGGGGACAGGGAGGGAATGTTTGGGCCATGCTTTTGTCGGTGCCCCCACTGTCTCCCATCTGTCCCACAGTGCTGTGTGTGTGTGTTGATCATTTGAGAAGATCAGTATGACAGCAGGGAGTCAGATGCTCAGCAGCGCTCAGACTTGTTTAAGGGAATGTATGTGTGTGTGTGTGTGTGTGGTTACGCGTGCGAGTGTGTGCGAGCGTATGTGCAAAAAACAAAAAAAATAAGGTCAGTCCCACTATCATTCATACATTTTTTTATGTGATAAAATCCCCTGAGTAGAGGGATGACGTTTGTATTGGTATTTGTAGCTTCAATTGCGTCTTAGACACACTTATATGTCCTCTTTCACCTTCCTGACAAGGGCAATAGGATTCCTGTGAGACAGATTTACGTGTGTGCCTGCTCTTTGCTCCTGTTACCATTCCTCTGACTCTGTAGGGAGTTGGAGAAGGGGAGTAGGTGGGGGATGAATTGGAGGGGGACGGATGAGTGCAGGAGAAAGGAGGACAGGAGATGGAGATGTAGCAGAGGGGGGTGACGTAGACGGTAGGGGAAGACGAGGGAGGATGAGGGAAGGAGAAGAGGGGAAACGACGAGGGTGGTATTTTCTGTCATCTGTCGTCTGCTGCACTTGTTGTGTGTGTCCTCATATTGTGTAAATATTTTGATTTATTTCGTTTTTAATTAACCTATATTTAACAAGGCAAGTCAGTTAAGAACAAATTCTTTTTTACAATGATGGCCTACCAAAAGGCAAAAAGGCCTCCTGCGGGGATGAGGCCTGGGATTAAAAATAATAAATAAATAAAATATAAATATAGGACAAAACACACATCACAACAAGATAGACAACACAACACTACATAAAGAGAGACCTAAGACAACAACATAGCAAGGCAGCAACACATGACAAAACAGCATGGTAGCGACACAACATGACAACAACATGTTAGCAACACAACATGGTAGCAGCACAAAACATGGTACAAACATTATTGGGCACAGACAACCGTACAAAGGGAAAGAAGGTAGAGACAACAATACATCACACAAAGCAGCCACAACTGTCAGTAATCGTGTCCATGATTGAGTCTTTGAATGAAGAGATTGAGATAAAACTGTCCCGTTTGAGTGTTTGTTGCATCTCGTTCCAGCTCAAATATGTGGGCGAGATGGTATAATAAAGTTTGATCAATCATCCAGGGGTCACCGTGGAAACAGAGGAGAACGAGAATGATGTGCTGCTCTCTCACGTCCTAATCCCCCAACACTTCATTCTTTGTGGGGAGGTAGGTAGCCTAGTGGTTAGAGTGTTGGACTAGTAAATGAAAGGTTGCAAGATCGAATCCCCAAGCTGACAAGGTAAAAATCTGTCGTTCTGCTCCTGAACAAGACAGTTAACCCACTGTTCCTAGGCCGTCATTGAAAAAGTTAATTTGTTCTTAACTGACCTTAAATAAAGGTAAAAAAAATTCTGGCACAGTCATCTTTGTTGAATAGCTGATATAGGAGTCTGATATAGAAAAGGTCAGTGTCAGCTCCTCACTAAATGCCTGTTGGATTACGTGACTTTGGGATTGAAATTCACATTTAATCCCATCAACATGATCTCATAGCCTCACTTTGGAATTTGTCGTATTTTTTATTCTGCATGGTTACAGGGTTAATTCCGTGTGGTTAAGGGTTATTAACACAGAAACAACTCAAAGAGTTAAGTTTAGGTATTAATTCCCGAGTGGTTAAGGTTAGGGCTATGGTTTGGGGAAGGCTTAAAACAAAATAATTAAAAACAATGTGCTGTTATCATCAAGTACTCTTCCTGCTTGCTAGAGCATTGTGAGCTGTTGTGGCACAGTGGTCTAAGCAGCGCACACTAGCTCCGGAGCTCATGAGTTGTTATCGACGTCCTCAGGATCTTTTCAGATGTCCTGTTCCATGGATGTTTCCAGGCTGCAACCCATACTGCACAGGCTCAGTGTAGTTGCCTCAGATCTCTCTCAGCAGTACACACACCTTTCAAATCCCCCCCCCCCCCCAATCTCTCTCAGCAGTACACACACCTTTCAAATCTCCCCTCATTTCTCTCAGCAGTACACACACACACACCTTTCAAATCTCCCCTCATCTCTCTCAGCAGTACACACACACACCTTTCAAATCTCCCCTCATCTCTCTCAGCAGTACGCACACACACACACCTTTCAAATCTCCCCTCATCTCTCTCAGTGGCTGCAGAAAAGCAGGTCCCTGCTACCTAGCAGAGGGAAGTATCCAACCCAGTGTCTTCCCCCTGTGCTAGTGATGTTGATCACGGCAGAGTGCCAAGGTATCACAGACAAGCTGTGTGGACGGAGTCTGGCCCTGTGGAGTTCTGATGTTAAAGCTATAGCGTGTTTTGTTCTTATCCAAAATGAAAACTGAAAACTTCTCAGAATGTCTTATATTGTTTTCAGTTTTGCTTTTAATTGATTGTTTGTGGCTCTGTCTATAGCCCTTAAGGAAAAAGCACATGAATTTCACATGATCTCGTGATCACGTGATTTCATGTGAAGTAAATGCGATTATGCTGAAGCAACATGTGATAACATAAAACTATATGTGAGAACAACAAGTGAATTTAATGTGAAATAAATGAGGATGAAACATTGTTTCATAACACTACACGTGACAAGATTTGAGCACAACGTGAAAACATAATTTCATGTGAACAAAATGTTTGACAACATAAGGATGAAACATTTCAACATGTGATACCATGAAAGTACGTGAGACAACATTTGAGCATGTGAAAGACGAAATGTCAAATGTGACCCGTTTCAAGAAGCTAGGCGTACGTCGCACGTCACTACTTCACAGGAGAGGCAAGTGAAGTTTTATCAAAATGCCTTCCGGAACATGTGAACGTTCATGTGGCTTCATAACAAACTTGTATGCTGTCTGTTAATACTGATACAATTGTGAAATTACGAGCCTAGTTGGTTTAGCCACGGAAAAAGACGGGAAACTTCTGCTGAGATAATGGATGGGCTGGACATGCCGAGAGATGAGTTCGGATTGGTCTGCTATGTAGCACGCTTCTGTCTGTAATCCTTGCTACTGCCACTTTAAAAATATATATATAACGTCTGCCATGGAGATCTGCAAAGGTGATGCTACTGCTCTCAACAGCATTGCTGCCCAGAATTTAGGAGGCGCTATCAACAAAGATCAGTGGGAAAAAGTTGTGATGAACTACTTTTTGCACAAGATCAGTGTGGACCGGAATGACTTGACACAGCAACGAGCCAAACAAGCTGTAGCTAGCTACAAACCAAACGGAAAAGACACTCTGCCGTGAAGCGTTCATCCATGTATATGGGTAAGAGTCTAGCTACATTTTCAGATACTATACATTTCTAATATATTCAGAAAGTAATTTTCATTGCAAGTTAGAGCTTACTGTTAGCTAGATAGTGAACGTTAGCTTGCTGGCTCACTAGCTAACGTTACGTTTATGATCTGTGTAGTAATATTATTTGTAACTCAGGAATCCCTTTGCATTGCTAGTTAAACACTAATGTTGGCTAGCTAGCTAACATTGAACCTAGTTGGTTTGGTTTAGCTACAGTTGAAGTCAGAGGTTAACATATACACTTACGTTGGAGTCATTAAAACTTGTTTTTCAACCACTCCACAAAGTTCTTGTTAACAAACTATAGTTTTGGCAAGTCGGTTGGACATCTACTTTGTGCATGACACAAGTCATTTTTCCAACAATTGTTTAACTCATAATTCACTGCATCACAATTCCAGTGGGTCAGAAGTTTACATACACTAAGTTGACTGTGCCATTAAACAGCTTCCAGAAAATGATGTCATTGCTTTAGAAGCTTCTGATAGGCTAATTTACATCATTTGAGTCAATTGGAGGTGTACCTGTGAATGTATTTCAAGGCCCACCTTCAAACTCAGTGCCTCTTTGCTTGACATCTTGGGAAAATCAAAAGAAATCAGCAAAGACCTCAGAAAAAAAGTTGTAGTCCTCCACAAGTCTGGTTCATCCTTGGGAGCAATTTCCAAATGCCTGAAGGTACCACGTTCATCTGTACAAACAATAGTACGCAAGTATAAACACCATGGGACCATGCAGCCGTCATACCGCTCAGGAAGGACACACATTTTGTCTCCTAGAGATGAACGTACTTTGGTGCGAAAAGTGCAAATCAATCCCAGAACAACAGCAAAGGACCTTGTGAAGATGCTGGAGGAAACAGGAACAAAATAATCTATATCCACAGTAAAACGAGTCCTATATCGACATAACCTGAAAGGCCGCTCAGCAAGGAAGAAATCACTGATCCAAAACCGCCATAAAAAAGCCAGACTATGGTTTGCAACTGCACATGGGGACAAAAATCATACTTTGTGGAGAATTGTCCTCGGGTCTGATGAAACAAAAATAGAACTGTTTCTTAACGATGGCCATAATGACCATATTTACGTTTGGAGGAAAAAGGGGGAGGCTTGCAAGCCGAAGAACACCATCCCAGCTGTGAAGCACGGGGGTGGCAGCATCATGTTGTGGGGGTGCTTTGGTGCAGGAGGGACTGGTGCACTTCACAAAATAGATGGCATCATGAGGATGGAAAATTAGGTGGATATATTGAAGCAACATCTCAAGACATCAGTCAGGAAGTTAAAGCTTGGTCACAAATGGGTCTTCCAAATGGACAATGACCCCAAGCATACTTCCAAAGTTGTGGCAAAATGGCTTAAGGACAACAAAGTCAAGGTATTGGATTGGCCATCACAAAGCCCTGACCTCAATCCCATAGAAAATGTGTGGGCAGAACTGAAAACGTGTGTGTGAGCAAGGAGGCCTACAAACCTGACTCAGTTACACCAGCTCTGTCAGGAGGAATGGGCCACAATTCATCCAACTTATGGTTTGACCCAAGTTAAACAATTTAAAGGCAATGCTACCAAATCCTAATTGAGTGTATGTAAACTTCTGACCCACTGGGAATGTGATGAAAGAAATAAAAGCTGAAATTAATCATTCTCTCTACTATTATTCTGACATTTCACATTCTTAAAGTAAAGTGGTGATCCTAACTGAACTAAAACAGGGAATTTTTACTAGGATTAAATGTCAGGAATTGTGAAAAACTGAGTTTAAATGTATTTGGTTAAGGTGTATGTAAACTTCCGACTTCAACTGTACCTGCAGATTCATACTTCAACATTTCGTGCATAGTGGCTAGCAATGACAATCAATTTGTACTGTAGCTATGGGTTGGGATTATGGGAAATTGTTTAGCTAGCTAGCTACATGTCTAAATAAAAGACTCCACTTCACAAAATAATGATTACATTACCCATCAAGTTAGACAGGTGTGTCTGGAGGTGATTATGGCCATCTATTGCATTTCATGAACATGTGTACATGTCTAGACAATAGTGACGCATCCACAGCTAGATGTGGCTGGGAGGTGATTGTAGCATTTCTTTCACATGACCCATCAATTTGGTGTCTGGGTAAGCATCACCTAGTAATTATAAAATATTTATAAAATATTCTTTATCTTTCAAAGTCAGATTAGGATAAAGGCCAAGAACTAGATAAAGTATATTTTTACCTGGAGTTTTTCCTTATTCTAGGCTGCTACTTTCACCACTTTTAGTCATGAAATCATTGGTTGTTATTCTGCACTATCTCACTCACTCTGTTTAGCAGAGTGGGGCTAAGGCTTAAGTGGGTGTGGGTTACAATTTTCTTTCAAAGCAATATTATTTTCCCATTGTTCCTCTACCATTTTGTAGGTCTGTCTCTACTTTTATTCAATGTAAAAAAAACACCATATCAAATGTTGCTACCTAAAACCAAATCGAGGCAGGCGTTGGGTCACAAATGTCCTTTAGAATACCCTACTTAAAAAGCATAATTGACGTTTATTCAATTTAAACAGTCATGGTACCTTGCAGGTATTGTCTAGTTCCCGGTTTGTTCCAGGGATGTTCCAAGGACATTTTTAGGACGTTCTCAGAACGTTATGTCATGGTCCCCTGGAGGTGTTTGTCTAGTTGCATTGAAAATACTGTAAGTCTACAACTAGTTCATGTGTTTTTACAGCTAAATGATGGTGTTAATGTTAAAGGATGTTATGCTGACTACTTGGGACTCAATCTCACTTGGGATTAAACTCAAATTCTCTTGGTTGCAAGCTACTTGAAGTTCCTGCTGAGCCACCAGGTCTGTGGACATAATGGAGATTGGCTATATATGTATAGCCAAGAATACATTTCTGCACGTTGCCTAAAGTTTTGCACAAAAAAATAAAGTAAATATTTACAACAACTTGAAGGTGGTATTTCTATAAAATTACAGTATGCTACTGTATTCTGATTTCAATTACTGTAAAATCATACATACAATGTGCAGAAATGTATTCTTGCCAATAAATCTGTGGCCAATCTCTGTCATGGCCACAAGCCTGGTGGTGAAGCAGGCAATTCAGATTGCTGGCATCCAAGAGGTTATGAGTTTAAATCCTAGATGTGTTTTCGTCCCAAGTGTGCTAACCAATGTTGAAGTCAATTCCATTTAAGTTCCAGTCATTTCAGAAAGTGAACCCAATTCAACATTTTCCGGAATTGAAAATAATTGGAATTAGAATTGGAATATATGTGTATTTCCTGAGTACAGTTCGTTGTTGTACAGTTATTTACTGTAAAAATACAGTTCGGCTGTAGAAATACTTGAAACATTTTTTCCACTATTTTCTCCGCAACACATTAGCCGGTAACTTACTATAAATTGACAGGATTTTTAAAAACGGTTTGTGCCATAAGCACATCTAAACAAGTATCCTATAAGTTTAAATGCAATTGTAAATGAAGAGTGCCTAGTTCAATTTTTTTTTACCTTTATTTATATAGGCAAGTCAGTTCGGAACAAATTCTAATTTTCAATAATGTCCTAGGAACAGTAGGTTAACTGCCTTGTTCAGGGGCAGAATTAGTTTTACCTTGTCAGCTCAGGGATTTGATCTTGCAACCTTTTAGTTACTAGTCCAACACTCCAACCACTAGGCTACCTGTGGTTAGGATGCAGGATGGGCCAAAAAGTACCCAAGTGCATTGCGGTTCACAGTAAATATAAATCAAAACATTATTACTGTAGAAATGTACTGTACAATGACAAAAATGTAGTTCAAAATTAACAGTAATGGCTGACAGTGTAGTTTGATGTTATCACATCATGAACCACATTACTTCACATGTGGAAAATCGCATGATTTCACACGACGTGAAAACGTGATTTTGGAACACTTCATGTGACACTTCACATGATCACGAATTTCATATGTGCAATTGAAAACCTGGGATTTGAATTTACAACCTCAGGATTAGAGGTACACTGACCTTTCTGCTGCACAACAAAGTCTGTAGCAAGCCCATACACATTCATTACGTATACTTATTCTGCACTTAGCGAAAGAGCGCCATCTGCGCTGCTATTTTAGTTATCACTTGTTCTGACTATTCTCTCATCATTGATTTAATTTACATATTTCAGCAATGTGAGGGTTTTCTGTATAGTTGTCTAATGTTGGTGAGGTATATTATTCAGTTTTAATGTTACTCCTGAATTACTATGATAAATATAATCATTATTCTTGAGTGTTTTTTTTAACAAAGCTGAGGTTTACTTTGCAGTCCAAAGCTGAAATCAGTTATTGACACAGACATGATGGCGTAGCAAGAAGATTGGAATGCAGTGTGAGTTTAAATCCCATGTAAGAACATGTTGAATAGTTATTACTGTATAAATAAACACACAAATGCATAAGTTGAAAACACTGAGTGTTTAAAGCACCGTGTGTGTATATGGTAAAGGCTCTTCCTTGTTTGCAGGGCATCACCTGTGAAAAGGTGAATCCACTTGTGAAAGGTAATGAGATCTCATGTTAAATAATACAAGAGAAGTGTTCCAAAAAACATGTGACATCATGTGGTTTTTCCTTTAGGGATGCTTGACATTGGAACACTCACTGTGTGTCTGACCTCTGTCTCAGAGGATTTCTTACATCCAATATTTCTTTATTCCCCATGCTATACAATACTGCACTCTCTAAACACTAAATTGATTTACTATGTCTTTTGCAAGTGTGCAGTGGCACTGTCTAAAGGATGGTTGGCCTATAAACGTTATTGTAGTATCAACATCATATAACCCAATAACCTCAACACTGAATCTCTCTACCTCGTCTGTGTGTGCGGCATCCTGTCTTCCTGTCTGTCTGTGTGTGGGTGTGTGCGCACACAAGCAGACACACACACACACGCAGACACACACACACACCAGGGGACAAGCGAGTGGCCCCATAATGTGTGTTATTTTGTGTCTGCAGAGCTTGGTCCAGTCTAGTAATGTCCTGTCGTTCCGCAGAGTGGATGGGCTCCTAAATAGGTCCATTCTCTTCTGTATCGGTCTATTGCATGCGGTGTATCTAATTTAAGAAACATATTCTCTCACTCTATCTCTCTCTCTCTAACTCTCTCTCTCTTTCTATTTCTCTCGCTTTCTTTCTCTCTCTATTTTTCTCTCTCTCCCTCTCTCTTTCTATCTCTCTTTCTCTCTCTCAATTTATATCTCTTTTGTCACGTTCTGACCAGTAAAGGGGTCATTTGTTATTGTAGTTTGGTCAGGACGTGGCAGGGGGGTATTTGTTTTATGTGGTTCGGGGTGTGTGTTTATGTAGAGGGGTGTTTGTTTAGAGTTTCCAGGGTTTTGGTCTATTTTCTAAGTTAGTGTATTTCTATGTCTGATCTAGGGTGTTTAGTTCTATGTTTAGATAATTGGAATTGGGCCTTCAATTGGAAGCAGCTGTTTCTCGTTGCCTCTGATTGAAGGTCCTATATATAAGGGTGTGTTTGTTATGGGTATTGTGGGAGGTTGTTTGTGCACTGCTATGTTTAGCCTGCATTACTGGTTAGCTGTCGGTGGTTTGTATAGTGTGTGTCATAAAATAAATATGAGCATTTACGTACCCGCTGCATTTTGGTCCACTTCCTACGATGGCCGTTACATCTCTCTCTCTTTCTGTCTCTCTATGTTTTACTTTATTTCTTCTGTCTCTGGAGCAGAAAACTATTTTGTCATTCTGAGGTTAAACAAGTCCAGGAGTTTACAAATTCTTGGCTCCTAGCCAACTTTGCAGCATTTTTTGGGGGGCTATTTCTTAAAGTATTTGCTCAGAACGTTTCTTGTATTATTACCTCTGGCCGAAAATAACTTTTGCACATTATATCACAGGTTACTCACCTGAAATTTGAGCAGGAATTTTACTTCCCAGATCTGGATCCAGTCAAAAGTTTTGTACTATTTTCTACATTGTAGAATAATAGTGAAGACATCAAAACTATGAAATAACACATATGGAATCATGTAGTAACCAAAAAAGTGGATTTTAGATTCATAAAAGTAGAGCCCCTTGCACATTCTCGCACACATCCTCTCAACCAGCTTCATGAGGTAGTCATCTGGAATAACAGGTGTGCCTTGTTAAAAGTTAATTTGTGAAATTTCTTTCCTTCTTAATGCGTTTGAGCCAATCAGTTGTGTTGTGAAAAGGTAGGATTGGTATACAGTAGATATCCCTATTTGGTAAAAGACCAAGTCCATATTATGGCAAGAACAGCTCAAATAAGCAAAGAGAAACAACAGTCCATCATTACTTTAAGACATGAAGGTCAGTCAATACGGAAAATTTAAAGAGCATTGAACGTTTCTTGAAGGGCAGTCGCAAAAACCATAAAGCGCTATGATGAAGCTGGCTCTTGTGAGGACCGCCACAGGAAAGGAAGACCCAGAGTTACCTCTGCTGCAGAGGTTAAGTTAATTAGAGTTAACCGCCTCAGAATCGACAATTAACTACACCTTATATTGCAGCCCAAATAAATGCTTCACAGAGTTCAAGTAACAGACACTTCTCAACATCAACTGTTCAGAGGAGACTGCGTGAATCAGGTCTCCATGGTCAAATTTCTGCAAAGAAACCACTACTAACGGACACCAATATGAAGAAGAGACTTACTTGGGCAAAGAAACACTAGCAATGGACATTAGACCGGTGGAAATCTGTCCTTTGGTCTCATGAGCACAAATTTGAGATTTTTGGTTTCAACCGGCTTGTCTTCGTGAGACGCAGAGTAGGTGAATGGATGATCTCCAAATGTGTGTTTCCCACCGTGAAGCATGGAGAAGGAGGTGTGATGGTGCTTTGCTGGTGACACTGTCAGTGATTTATTTAGAATTCAAGGCACACTTAACAAGCATGGCTACCACAGCATTCTGCAGCAATACACCATCCCATCTGGTTTGCACTTAGTTGGGCTATCATTTGTTTTTCAACAGGACAATGACCCAAAACACACCTCCAGGCTGTGTAAGGGCTATTTGAGCAAGAAGGAGAGTGATGGAGTGCTGCATCAGATGACCTAGCCTCCACAATCATCTGACCTCAACCCAATTGAGATGGTTTGTGATGAGTTGGACTGCAGAGTATTGTAGCTGAGGACTTAAAAATAGGAAATCTGAGGTAAATGCTATCGAAATTTTATCAACATGTCTCTTGTGCTACACGCACATCACAAACTCTTGATCATTGCCACTCTGGCTTCCGGGATGGCTACATGGCCCTCCTCCTTCCTACCTTTCAGCAAATCAGATCACACCTCAATTCTGCTCGTCCCCACCTATAGGCAGAAACTTAAATAAGAAGCGCTGTTTTCCTAATGTTCTATTAATGATGGCGAGGGCAGGCGGGAGCAAAGGTCACTTGTGCTAGTTTAGCCAGCTAGTTCAGGACACAACATGCGGGAGCAACACCGTGTGCCAGCTAGCTAACTAGCATGCTAGTTAGCTAGCAGAAGGTGTCCCTAACTAGCAAGCTAGTTATCTAGCTAACAAATAGTGTCGCCCAAGCCTCCCGCCTGCTGTACTAGCAGGAGGCAGGAGCGACTGATGGAGAGTGTCTGTTGCCCCCGCCTGTCATCAACTGTTTTCCCACAGTTCTTTTAATGACGGTGAGAGCATGTGTTCGGCAGGTGGGAGTGAAGGACACGGGAGGCATTCAAGCAGGAACCAATGGGGTGCATGGAAGGCGCACCCCTCCGTACCTTCAGGCTCTGATCAGTCCCTACACCCAAAGAAGGGCACTGCGTTCATCCACCTCTGGCCTGCTCGCCTCCCTACCTTTGCGGAAGCACAGTTCCCGCTCAGCCCAGTCAAAACTGTTCGCTGCTCTGGCACCCCAATGGTGGAACAAGCTCCCTCACGATGCCAGGACAGCGGAGTCAATCACCACCTTCCGGAGACACCTGAAACCCCACCTCTTTAAGGAATACCTGGGATAGGATTAAGTAATCCTTCTAACCCCCCCACCCCACCCTCCCCCCCAAAAAAAGATATAGATGTACTATTGTAAAGTGGTTGTTCCACTGGATATCATAAGGTGAATGCACCAATTTGTAAGTCGCTCTGGAAAAGACCGTCTGCTAAATGACGTAAATGTAAATGTTACAATGATGAGACATCGTACAGGGAGGATGTGAGAGCCCTGGTGGAGTGTTGCCAGAAAAAGAACCTCTCCCACAACGTCAACAAAATGAAAACGCTGATTGTGGACTGCAGGAGACAGCAGAGAGAGCACGCCACCATCGACAGGGCCGCAGTAGAGAGGGTCAAAAGCTTCAAGTTCCTGAAATGGTCCCTTCACACAGACAGTGTGATAAAGAAGGCACAGCAGCGCAACTATAACCTCACTAAATCTATACTCTGCCTGTGTTTCATCTCAGATCCTGCTGACCCAGCCTCATCTCTCTAGCCTACAGCTATCTCCTTCTCTCCAGGGACAGGCATGGTGGCTGGTTGTACATCAGACCCACCTCGCCTGGTGCATGTCATTTAACCTATGTCTGTGTGTGTACGTGTCACTGGTCCGTGATGAGACCCAGTGTGTGTGTACGTGAGAGAGAGCTCTTGCATGTTACCAAGATCGGTTCAATACAACAAGCTCTCGGTAAACTCTTGTTTTTTCATTTCTCCCTCCAGCTACTTTCAGTAGAGAGAGAATGTGAGACAGAGAGGTGGGGATGAAGAAAAGAGGGAGGAAGATGGAGAAATGATGAGGAGATATGATGTTCCTATTAGTTTTCACTGTGAGCCCCAGAGACAGAGGGAGAGAGAAAAGAAAAGGGAGAAAGAGAGAAAGAGAGAGAGAGAACAGTAATAGCACTCTGTTCATCTCAAGACGGATGAGAGGAGTCTGAGCCCTATTAGCTGTGTTTGCCCAGAGGCCACACACACACACACACACCCTCACACACACACACACACACACACCCTCACACACACACACACACACACACACACACACACACACACACACACACACACACACACCCACACACACCCTCTCACACACACCCCCAAACAGACCATCAAACAGACCACACACACAATATAAAATATAACTTTTGATTATAGCACAAGAACTCAGTTGTATTCTGGGTAATGCCACAGATTCCCCAACATACAATGAACTGATTAAATGTTCTGAATACGAAGCTCGCTTGAACGATGCTGTTCGCACGTGTGCGAGTGGTGCTTTAATGTGAGTGTCAGATGAAAACGATAGTTTTAATTGGCCCTTTCCTCTGGGCCATCAGAATATTAGACGTCTTACAGACGCACGCACGCACGCACACTCACAGAACGAAAGAACTTTATATGGCTCCTGATACTGGAACAACAGTCAGCTACGGAGATGTATCGTGTGTGTGTGTGTGTGTGTGTGTGTGTGTGTGTGTGTGTGTGTGTGTGTGTGTGTGTGTGTGTGTGTACATACGTGGGTGTGTGTGTGCGTGCGGGCATGTGTTGCTTGGGGGTTGGTACTGTATGAAGTTGAGTAGTGAGGCTGTGAATAATTATCTAGAGTAAGTTTCATGTTATCCAGCTAATAGGCTAGTCACAGCGATAGAGACGTCAGTCAGAAGCACATATCTCTAAAGAGGATAATATCAGAGTTTACACAGCCTCAACCCATCATTACTATTCTTAGAAAGAGTTAGATATATCTTTACATCCTTTACTGTCAACTCATCTGTAATATAGAGCCTGTACTGCAGGGGTCCACTGCCAGATATCAATATTTATTAATATTGCAAGCAACAGCAGAATAAATTAATTTTGGACCAGGGATCTGTGGGAAAAGTTAATAGGGTGCTGTGCAATATAATGTGATATTATTAATGCAGAATGTATTTTCCCTTAGATGCACAACATGGGCCTGGTAGGTTCAAACTGATATTGACATCCACAGCATTCCATCAGTTATATATATTAGTTTTAATAAATTGTTATTGTATCCCTAAAAACATGTATCAGTTAATTGATGGAGTACTGTGGATACCAACATCCCTGCATTGTTAAAAAAAAAAAAGTATATATATATATATATATATGTTGGTATCCACAGTACTCCATCAATTAACTGATAAATGTTTTTTGGGATACAAGAACAATTTGAATCAACATACATACATACATACATACATACATACATACATACATACATACATACATACATACATACATACATACATACATACATACATACATACATACATACATACATACATACACACACATACATACATACATACATACATGTAAATATATACATACATGTAAATATATACATACATGTAAATATATACATACATACATACATGTAAATATATACATACATGTAAATACATACATACATACATGTAAATATATACATGTATGTTGATTCAACGTACAATTGTAAGTCAACCATCTGAAATAGTGTGAGAGTTTGCTCAACATTTGGGCATATAGCTGAACCAACATACATGCTCAAGTTGAATTGTATGTTCACTTAACTTTTAATTAGATGTTGAGTAAATCATTTTTTACTCTCATGCTGGGTTTACCTAGCACAGGGGTGTCAAGTTCATCCCATGTAGTGCCCAGTGTCTGCATATTTTTGTGTTTTGCTTTCAATTAAGACCTAGACAACCAGGTGAGTGGAGTTCTTTACTAATTAGTGACCTTAATTCATGAATCAAATATAGGGGAAGGAGAAAAAAACCTGCAGACACAAGGCCCTCTTTGGAATGAGTTTGAAACGTGAACTAGGGGGTGGGTCTTTTTTCAGAGTAACATTTCCAGTGTTGATTCAGGTCTTAAATGAACTCTGTAAGTGTTGAATTAACACTCCTTGGTGTAAAATAGGGTTGGTGTTAATAACCAGAGGTGAGTGTGAGAGTGCGATTGTGTCAGTTTTACTCTGTCCCATCAAAACCACGCCCATCATTATCATATTTCCCAGCATGCTCTACTGCGCTTAGGTTTTTAGGATTGTTTTTGTTAGTTTTGTTCTTGCATGTACATTGATTGATTGATTGATTAATCTTATGCTACACAAAGATAAATAACATACATTTTGTAAACTAATCCAATCAGTTACTTAGATGTATTGCACCCGTTACTGATTGTTCCAGTTTAAATTATTTAGATAGTCTCCTTTTTAAATGTTTATAACCCTAATTGTCATTCTGAATGCAGGTTGTGGGTAAATGAACATGTTGTCTGTTGGCAATCCTAACTCTAGCTGGATTCCAATAAGAATTACACATAACTTTACAAGCCTGTATGATGTGACTTGCAGGCCTGACGTGGCCTGTAAACAATGAGTTTCAGGCCACTGTACTAGGGTAAAGCCAGACCTCATAATAAAGCCTTTTGAGATATTTAATGTATTGTCATAAAGAGTTTCATTTAATAGCATTTGCCTAGGAACTCACACGGTGAAGGCCACAGGACTGACAATTAACTATTTCAACAGCCATGTGTGGTAACTCTACAATTCACTCAGAAAAGTAAGGTATACTGGGAAATATGCTAATTAGGCTTTACACTATACAATGTTAAAACAAAACCAAAAAACGAGCTACTTTAATACTACACCTAACAATGAGAAACTGTATCAGCATCGGCACTAAGCAAAGTGTTAATTTAACACTGAAAAGTGTGGACTCGTATAGACAGTGGAACAGTGTTAAATTCAACACCATCAGTGTTGATTCAACACTGGAGAATTTGCTGTGCAGGCACACTCAGATATATCCAGCAATACTGATCGTTAAAATCCCACTCGGCAGAAAGTTCAGCTTCACAGCATTCTCTGGTAATCAGGGGGCTGCGTAGGATAATCAATAATCAAATGTAGGATAGAGACACGCCTGAAGTCATCTGTGTTGAATGTACAGACAGAGGTAACTACTGGAACTACCCGCTACTCTTTTTCTACAAAGAAAGAAAATATGGGTGAAGTAGGCAATCATTTCCTTTATTTTTCGGCATCACTCTGCTTAATTCTCACTGGAAACATCATTTTTGTGTTTAATAGGATAATTTACACAGTTTGTTAACGTAAGACCCGAAAGTGATCTGTTCTATTTTCAGAGTAGCTTCCCCAAGACTGGTATGTCTGTGATACAAATTCTGCAGTCGATGAATCCAGACGGTGAAGGTCGTAGTGTCCCTGTCTCCATTGGAGGGGGATAATTTGTCGGTCGGATGGGGGACAACAATGAGATGACTCTTTTAATGGACTGCCACACTGATTTCCTCTGGGGTTAAAAACAAAATGAGCTCTATCCTCACCTCTCTAAATGTAGTCTATGTCTCTTCTCTCCTCTCCTTTCTTTACACAAAAAATAAGGGTTCTAATAGTACCAGATGGGGGTTCTTTGCTTGTAACCATAGCGGAACCCTTTTTGGGGCTATATATAAAAAATATGCTCTTAAATTCTAAATGGAACCTGTATGATGCTATAAAGAACCCTTTCCTAAGGTTCTATAAAGAACCATTAAAACAGGTTACACTGTGCATAGCACCAAAACTGGGTTCATCCATGTTTACAACCTTTTTGGGGGCTATAAGTAACCTTTTTATGGTTCGTTATGGAACCTTTATGGAGAATGGTTCTTTAAAGAACCTCTCTCAATCTCAAAGGTTCTTTGTAGAACCATACAGGGTTTTTTTTCCTCTGGTCAGCCATATATACTGTTAAAATACCATAGGCGGTATTGGTGTGTTAATTGACACGTTTAATTGAGTGAGCTACCTCTGGAACAGCTGGGGGTCCCCGAAGAGACTAATGAAACCCCTGACTAATTTAGCCTACCATTGTCAGTTGACATAAGGCCACACATTAATCTTCTAGAGCAGTGGATCCCAAACTTTTTATAGTCCTGTACCCCTTCAAACATTCAACCTCCAGCTGCGTCCTCTAGCACCAGGGTCAGCGCACTCTCAAATATTGTTTTTTGCCATCATTGTAAGCCTGCCATACACACACTATACGATACATTTATTAATAACTTTTCATGTTCAAAACTGTGCACTCTCCTCAAACAATAGCATGGTATTCTTTCACTGTAATAGCTACTGTAAATGGGACAGTGCAGTTAGATTAACAAGAATTTAAGCTTTCTGACAAAATCAGATATGTCTGTCCTGGGAAATGTTCTTGTTACTTACAACCTCATGCTAATCGCATTAGCCTACGTTAGCTCAACTGTCCTGTGGAAGGGACACCAACCCCAAAGAAGTTTTAAATATAAGAATGAGTGTGAGTTTTTTTCACAACCCGGCTCATGGGAAGTAGGACCAGGGCAAAAATAATAACATAATAATAATTAATCATTTTGATCTTTATTTAACCATATTACATATAAAACCTTATTTGTTCATTGAAAATTGTGAATAACTCACCACAGGTTCATGAGAAGAGTGTGCTTAAAAGGATGCTCATAACTCTGCAACGTTGGGTTGTATTGGAGAGAGTCTCAGTCTTAAATTATTTTCCACACTCTGTCTGTGCCTGTATTTAGTTTTCATGCTAGTGAGGGCCGAGAATCCACTCTCACATAGGTACGTGGTTGCAAAGGGCATCAGTGGCTTAACAGCACGATTTGCCAAGGCAGGATACTCTGAGCGCAGCCCAATCCAGAAATCTGGCAGTGGCTCCTGATTAAATTGAATTTTCACAGAACCGCTTGTTGCAATTTCGATGAGGCTCTCTTGGACTGGAGGCAGCTCATGAAAGGGATAACGAATCCAATTGTTTGTGTCATCCGTTGCGCACCCAACTCACTCAGGTGCTTCGCTATGTAACATTTGACATTGTCCGTAAGCTTGAGTTAATTTGCACACAAACAATCATACAATGATGGAAAGACCTGTGTGTTGTCCTTGTTAATGCAGACAGAGAAGAGCTCCAACTTCTTAATCATAGCCTCAATTTTGTCCCGCACATTGAATATAGTTGTAGAGAGTCCCTGTAATCCTAAAGTCAGATCATTCAAGCGAGAAAAAACATCACCCAGATAGGCCAGCCTTGTGAGATACTCGTCATCATGCAAGCGGTCAGACAAGTGAAAATTATGGTCAGTGAAGGAAACTTTAAGCTCGTCTCTCAATTTAAAAAAAATGCAATACTTTGCCACTTGATAACCAGCGCACCTCTGTATGTTGTAAAAGCGTTACATGGTCGCTGCCCAAGAGAAAATACATGAGTTCAGGGGCCTTGCTTTAAAACAAAGTTAACCATTTTCACTGTAGTGTCCAAAACATCTTTCAAGCTGTCAGGCATTCCCTTGGCAGCCAGAGCCTCTCAGTGGATGCTGCAGTGTACCCAAGTGGTGTCAGGAGCAACTGCTTGCACGCGCGTTACCACTCCACTATGTCTCCCTGTCATGGCTTTTGCGCCATCAGTACAGATACCAACACATCTTGACCACCAAAGTCAATTTGATGTCACAAATCTGTCCAGAACTTTAAAAATATCCTCTCCTTTTGTCCTGGTTTCCAGTGGTTTGTAGAAGAGGATGTCTTCCTTAATTGACCCCCCATAAGCGTAACGGACATATACCAGGAGCTGTGCAAGGCCTGCCACGTCTGTTGACTGATCCAGCTGTAACGCATTGAATTCACTGGCTTGTATGTGAAGCAGTAATTGTTTCAAAATATCTCCTGCCATGTCACTGATGCGTTGTGAAACAGTGTTGTTTGATGGCATTGTCTGTATAGTTTTTTAGGCCTTTTCCCCCAGCATTGTCCCAGCCATATCTGCGGCAGCAGGAAGAATTAAGTCCTCCACAATAGTATGGGGCTTGCCTGTCCTAGCCACTCGGTAGCTCACCATATAAGACACTTTCTTATTAATGGTATTTGTTGCTTTTATACCTCTTACAACTCAAAAGTCGTCTTAATTCTCGCTAAAAAAACTCCCATGGCCTATTTTTCTAATTGGCATGTTTTGTTTCTAAATGTCTGAGCAAGAGTGAAGGTTTCATCGAGTTGTGAGATAGTACTTTTTCACATATAACACACTGTGGCTGAGGAAAGGCACTACTCCCAATTTAAGTGAATCCCAAATCAATGTAGTTCTCATCATATTTGCGCCTCTTTGATGGTCCAATGTCACTGTCTGTTGTTCGGCGCTTTCCCAGGTAAGGGGCCAGTAGCTCTTCGGCTGCATCAGACACACAACTGTCAGTGTCCATGCTAGATGGGCTAACAACAAATGTAGAATTACTGATGTTAGCATTGGATGTGCTCGTGGAAGCAGAACAACTTGTGTCGTCGACAGGTGCAGGTGTAGTACTGCTGAAGTAGCAGTACTACCAGTAGAGCTGGTATGTGTCTCTATGGACGCGGGCCTTACTAAATGGACTGTTTGAAAATTTGAGGAAAAACATTTTAAAATATATATATATTATTTTAAATGTTTATCACATTTTTAGTTGGCATACCCCCAACGGCATTGCATGTACCCCAGGGGGGAATAACTGTTCCAGAGGATGCAGCCACTGGCCATAGTCATACATGATATAGTATATAAGGCCATACCAACAACACATTAGATAAACTGGAATGACACTCTCACTCACGGTTGCACATAAAGAGCACAAACCACGCTCCAAAATATTCCAATGAGCCGTCGCCCCTACGTTTGAATAATTACTGAAAGAGCAATGAACCCTTTTGTGAACTGTAAAGAAGCATTGAAGAGCTCAAAGGGTTCTTTGAGTCTTTATGGTTCCACATAGAACCATCACCGTTCCCAAAGAACCCTTGAGGAAGCCTCATTTTGTGTGTATCTCAGAATTGTACCTCTTATCCCCATTTTGACATTTAGAAAAACTAGAGAGGAACAGGGTCAATATCATTACTGTAACCTGGAACAGGGTCAATATCATTACTGTAACCTGGAACAGGGTCAATATCATTACTGTAACCTGGAACAGGGTCAATATCATTACTGTAACCTGGAACAGGGTCAATGTCATTACTGTAACCTGGAACAGGGTCAATGTCATTACTGTAACCTGGAACAGGGTCAATATCACTCATCTAACCTGGAACAGAGTCAATATCATTACTGTAACCTGAAACAGGGTCAATATGATTACTGTAACCTGGAACAGGGTCAATATCATTACTGTAACCTGGAACAGGGTCAATATCATTACTGTAACCTGGAAAACGGTCAATATGATTACTGTAACCTGGAACAGGGTCAATATCATTACTGTAACCTGGAACAGGGTCAATATCATTACTGTAACCTGGAACAGGGTCAACATACAAACTTTTGACTGGTACTATATATGTTTTAAGATGTTTTAAGATGGTCATATGAGACACACTTTAACGTAGTTGATCGGCCCTGTAAGACAACAGTGCCCCCGGGCCCTCTCTCCCCTTTTTCCTCTTCTCTCACTGTAAACCCCAATGTGCTGTCATTACTCACAACTTTTGAGGAAATCTGTTGCACTAAATATATCTGAGTACAGTTACATCAAATTATTTTACAGTCATTACTCCAACCGATAGAGTCACTGTGAACCTGTAGGGGTCTAGATTTGAATTGTATCAGCTTGAAAATGTTAAGGAGGCTGAAGAAGTGTGGCTTGTCACCCAAAAACCCTGACAAACTTTTACAGATGCATAATCGAGAGCATCCTGTCTGGCTGTATCACAGCCTGGTACGGCAACTGCAACGCCCTCAAGCACAAGGCTCTCCAGAGGGTGGTGAGATCTGCACAACGCATCACCGGGGGCAAACTACCTGCCCTCCATGACACCAACAGCATCCGATGTCACAGGAAGGCCAAAAAGATCATCAAGGACAACAACCACCATAGCCACTGCCTGTTTACACCGCTACCATCCAGAAGGTGAGGTCAGCACAGGTGCATCAAAGCTGGGACTGAGAGACTGAAAAACAGCCTCTATCTCAAGGCCATCAGACTGCTAAACAGCCATCACTAACTCAGAGAGGCTGCTGCCTACATTGAGACCCAATCACTGGCCTCTTTAAAAAAATGGATCACTAGTCACTTTAAACAATGCCACTTTAAATAATGCCACTTTAATAATGTTTAAATATCTTACATTACTCATATCATATGTATACACTGTATTTTATACCATCTATTGCTCCTTGCCTATGACGCTCGGTCATCGCTCATCCATATATTTCGATTTGTAACTCCTATTGGAATCCAGCCAGAGTTAAAAAAGACAAAAGATTAAATTTGTATTCACCTGCAACCTGCATTCATAATGACTACCAGGGTTAGGAACAGTGTGAGGAGACTACCTAAACCATTTAAACTAGAACAACCATTTCAGTAATGGGTGCAATAAATCTAACTAACAGATTGGATTCGTTTAGAAAAATGTATGATATTTATCATTGTGTAACATAAGATTAATCAATCAATCACTCAACGTAGGGATGAGGTCAGAGACCTGGTAGTGTGATGCCAGGACAACAACCTCTCTCTCAACGTCAGCAAGACAAAGGAGATGATCGTGGACTACAGGAAATGGAGGGCCGAACACGCCCCCATTCACCTTGACGGGGCTGTAGTGAAGTGGATTGAGAGCTTCAAGCTCCTCTGCGTCCACATCACTAAGGACCCCACACACTCACAGATACTACACTGACACTCCAACACACACACACACACTACATATGCTCACACACAAAACACACACTCACTCACACATAGACACACTTTCACACTTTTTACATAAGCTGCTGCTACTCTGTTTATTATCTATCCTGATTGCCTAGTCACTTTTACCCCTACTTGTACATACTGCATTACCTTAATTACCTCAACTATCTCGTACCCCTGCAAGTTGACTCGGTACTGGTACTCACTCCTTGTATATAGCCTCGTTATTTTTTTATTTTGTTACTATTTCCTTTTTTTTCTTACTTTTTAACTCTGCGTTGCTAGGAATGGACTCGTAAGTAAGCATTTCACAGTCAAGTCTACACCTGTCGTATTTGGCACATATGATATTTGGCATATGTGATCAATAACATTTTAAATGAAAGGTCCTGAACATTAGTAGCTAACTATCCAGATGTTTGAAAAGACAGGCTGAGTGACTGGGGAGTTTATATTCATCAGCTTTGACTGACAGCTTTTTCTAGCAATGTGGATACTGTGAGCAGCATTGCAGTAAAATCAACTCACACAAATTCATTGAAACACAAAATCTTGAAATTGTAACAATAATTAAAAAAAAGTGTTTTGTTTTACATACATCTCCCTTTCTTGCCCTGCGGGTCACAGCAGCAATGTGTTGACTTGACATTGGCGTTTGAGTTTTGAATGACCCTTCCCCCCTTTTGTTCCATGCTGGCCGAAGACCAAGCTAGGCAGTAACTAGCTAACACCAGACACAGATGAAGACCTAGCTAGCCAGCAACTAGCTAACACCAGACACAGACGAAGACCTAGCTAGACAGTAACTAGTTAACACCAGACACAGATGAAGACCTAGCTAGCCAGTAACTAGCTAACACCAGACACAGATGAAGACCTAGCTAGCCAGTAACTACCTAACACCAGACACAGATGAAGACCTAGCTAACCAGTAACTAGCTAACACCAGACACAGATGAAGACCTAGCTAGCCAGTAACTAGCTAACACCAGACACATATGAAGACCTAGCTAGACAGTAACTAGCTAACACCAGACACAGATGAAGACCTAGCTAGACAGTAACTAGCTAACACCAGACACAGATGAAGACCTAGCCAGCCAGGAACTAGCTAACACCAGACACAGATGAAGACCTAGCTAACCAGTAACTAGCTAACACCAGACACAGATGAAGACCTAGCTAGCCAGTAACTAGCTAACACCAGACACAGATGAAGACCTAGCTAACCAGTAACTAGCTAACACCAGACACAGATGAAGACCTAGCTAACCAGTAACTAGCTAACACCAGACACAGATGAAGACCTAGCTAACCAGTAACTAGCTAACACCAGACACAGATGAAAGGGGAAACATAAGTACAGTATCTTTGCCCTAGATGAATAAGTTCAACTTTTAATGATATTTTCTGAAACCCTACAGTAAAATTTTGGCACCAGCAGAGTAGCTATCTAGCTATATAAACCACACCTCTCTGCAAACACGTCTTCTCTGATGTTTGTTACAAGGCGGTACTTATTTAAATTAGATAAGAGAATATCATGTCACCATTGGTGTATTAAACTAAGAGTTAAGACAATGTTCAGTCTGAGTCAGTACCACATTTGATTTAAAAATGCCTTGGGGTTTACAGTGTGTGTCTAGTATGTGTCTGTGTGTCTGACAGTGTTGATGATGTATGGCCTGTGTACACACCAATGTATAGAGAACCACACCGCTGCCTGTAGCACGCTCACATTGCTCCCCAAAAAACCCATCCTGGAACCATTCAGAAACTGGAGCACCTTGGAATTGGATCCCCTGGCCTAATAGGCTGGTGACAGTATAGAAGTGATGACAAATCATACCGCCAACTCTCTGGATGGAAAAGATCATATCGTGCCTAATATGCAGAGCAACGTAATCATTTTTCGTCATCTAAATCTTTTAGGGTTTCTTTGTGAAAGAGAAAATGGCATCTTTGTTTTCTACCACTCTACACACGATTCATGAGATAAATGTCTGTCTGCGTCCTGCTGGCATAACAAAATCTGCTTCCATTTCTACAGAATAGAGGTCCCTTTTTGTTTTCAAATCAGATCATATTCTGACTAGTTAAGGTTTTCCCGCTATCTTTGTTTGATGTTGTCTAAAGAAATACACCTAAAACTTTTGAGATTTCAGATCAACTTTATTTTCCCACCGGGTGGAAATTAATTTGGTAATTTGTTTAAAAAGAGGATACATAAAAACACAGAATAATATGCAATCAAATGTATTTGAAAATGCAATAGTCTACAGATTGACTGTGAAAGTGCAATATGCTGTACACTCAAGGGACCAATAGACCAGGGTTCACCAACTGGCAGGTGGTTTTATTTTAAATTTGTCCCAACTATAATAGAGACATGTGATCGTATATAAATGCAAGCCAATTTTGAAATGATTGTTTTATTCAAACATTGTATCTGTTTGGGGCGTCTTGCGGTCAATTTGCAGTCCACAAATTAGAGAAAAATTGGCCCGTGGCTGAATCTAGTTGATGATCCCTGCAATAGACTATCCATTGTACAGCCTAATGGCCATTGGAATAACAGAGTCCCCCATAATTATCTGTTCTCATCTTCTTTTGAATAAATCTCTTTCGCCTTGTCCGGCTGCTGCAGTGATTGAGTTTTGAGTGAAGGGGGTGGGTGCTGTCCTGTAAAATACTTTCAAGTTTTAGGAGAATACATTTTGTGTGCAGGTTGGAGGCTGATTCTTGGTCTATACCATTTATCCTTCCCACCGTCTTGATCAAGCGCTGAAGCTTGACTTTGTCTTGCGCTCCCATGTTTCCAAATATGCAAATCAGACCAAAGGTCAGCACACAGATTTGTAGAGCATTTGTTGAGTATGGCAATCAACTTTAAAATGGTTCAGTTTGTGTTAAAAAAACGTTTTCTCTGTAGCAGTTTCTTTGTCTTTGCAAGGGCACAGTCATTGTAATAAAACTTCAGTTTTATTATCTATTTCAATTCCCAGGTATTTACAGAAAGTATTCAGATCACTTGACTTTTCCACATTTTGTTACGTTACAGACTTTGTTACGTTATAAATTTGATTACATCGTTTTTCCCCCCTCATCAATCTGCACACAATACCCTATAAACCCCCAAAACAGGTTTTTAGACCTTTTTGCAAAAACATTTAAAGTAAATGAAATATCACATTCACATAAAGTACCAGTCAAAAGTTTGGACACACCTACTCATTCAAGGTTTTTTCTTTATTTTCACTATTTTCTACATTGTAGAATAATAGTGATAACATCAACACTATGAAATAACACATATGGAATCATGTAGTAACCAAAAAAGTGTTAAACAAATCAACATTTATTTTATATTTGAGATTCTTCAAAGTAGCCACCCTTTGCCTTGATGATAGCTTTGCACTCTCTTGGCATTCTCTCAATCAGCTTCATGAGGTAGTTACCTGGAATGCATTTCAATTAACAGGTGTGTCTTGTAAAAAGTACATTTGTGGAATTTCTTTCCTTCTTAATACTTTGAGCCAATCAGTTGTGTTGTGACAAGGTAGAGGTGGTATACAGAAGATAGCCCTATTAGGTAAAAGACGAAGTCCATATTATGGCAAGAACAGCTCAAATAAGCAAAGAGAAATAACAGTCCATCATTACTTTAAGAAAAGAAGGTCAGTCAATGCGGAAATTTTCAACAACTTTGAAAGTTTCTTCAAGTGCAGTCGCAAAAAACATCAAGCGCTATGATGAAACTGAATTGCATGAGGACTGCCACAGGAAAGGAAGACCCAGAGTTACCTCTGCTGCAGAGGATAAGTTCATTAGAGTTACCAGACCTAGAAATTGCAGCCCAAATAAATGCTTCACAGAGTTCAAGTTACAGTAAATTTGAGATTTTTGGTTTCAACCGGTGTGTCTTTAGGAGACACAGAGTAGGTGAACAGATGATCTCCGCATGTGTGGTTCCCACAATGAAGCATGGAGGAAGAGGTTTGAGGGTGTGGGGGTGCTTTGCTGGTGACACTGTCTGTGATTTATTTACAATTCAAGGAACACTTTACCAACATGGCTACCACAGCATTCTGCAGCAATACGCCATCCCATCTGGTTTGTGCTTAGTGAGACTTTAATTTGTTTTTCAACAGGACAATGACCCAACACACCTTCAGGCTGTGTAAGGGCTATTTGACCAAGAAACCAGTGATGGAGTGCTGCATCAGATGACCTGGCCTCCACAATCACCCGACCTCATTCCAATTGAGATGGTTTGTGATGAGTTGGACCGCAGAGTGAAGGAAAAGCATTCAACAAGTGCTCAGCATATATGGAAATTCCTTCAAGACTGTTGGAAAAGCATTCCAGGTGAAGCTGGTTGAGAGAAAGCCAAGAGAGTGCAAAGCTATCATCAAGGAAAAGGGTAGCTACTTTGAAGAATCTAATATCTAAAATATATTTTGATTTGTTTAACACATTTTTGGTTACTACATGATTGCATTTCTGTTATTTCATAGTTTTGATATCTTCACTATTATTCTACAATGTAGAAAAAAGAAAGAATAAAGAAAAACCCTTGAATGAGTAGGTGTGTCCAAACTTTTGACTGGTACTGTAAGTTTTCAGACCCTTTACTCAGTACTTTGTTGAAGCCCCTTACAGCCTCGAGTCCTCTTGGATATCACGCTAAAAGCTTGGCACATCTGTATTTGGGGAGTTTCTCCCATTCTTCTCTGCAGATCCTCTCAACCTCTGTCAGGTTGGATGGGGAGCTTCTCTGCACAGCTTTTTTCATGTCTCTCCAGCTCTCCAGAGATGTTCAATTGGGTTCAAGTCAGGGCTTTGGCTGGGCCACTCAAGGACATTCAGAGACTTGTCCCGAAGCTACTCCTACATTCTCTTGACTGTGTGCTTATGGTCGTTGTCCTGTTGGAAGGTGAACCTCTGCATCAGTCTCAGGTCCTGAGTGCTTTGGAGAAGGTTTTCATCAAGGATCTTTCTGCTCCATTCATCTTTCCCACGATCCTGACTAGTCTCCCAGTCATTGCCACTGATAAACATCCGCACAGCATGATGCTGCCACCACCATCACTGTAGGAATGGTGACAGGTTTCCTCCAGACCTGACGCTTATCATTCAGGCCAAATAATTAAATCTTGGTTTCATTAGACCAGAGAATTCTCATAGTTTGAGAGGCCTTTTAAGTGCCTTTTGGCATACTCCAAGCGGGCTGTCATGTGCCTTTTCCTGAGGAGTTGCTTCCGTCTGGCCACTCTACCATTAAAGCCTGATTGGTGGAGTACTGCAGAGATGGTTGTCCGTCTGGAAGGTTCTCCCATCTCCACAGAGGAACTACGGAGCTCTGTCAGAGTGACCATCAGGTTCCTGGTCACTTCTCCCCTGACTGCTCAGTTTGGCTGGGCGGCCACTTCTAGGAAGAGTCTTGGTGCTTCCAAACTTCTTCCATTTAAGAATGATGGAGATCACTGTGTTCTTGGGGACCTTCAATGCTGAAGAAATATTTTGGTACCCTTCCCCAGATCTGTACCGACACAATCCTGTCTCGGAACTCTACGGACAATTCCGTCGACCTCATGGCTTGGTTTTTGCTCTGACCTGCACTGTCAACTGTCGGACTTTATATAGACAGGTGTGTGCCTTTCCAAATCTTGTCAAATCAACTGAATTTACCACAGGTGGGCTCCAATCAAGTTGTAGAAACATCACAAGGATGATCAATGGAAACAGGATGCACCTGAGCTCAATTTCGAGTCTCTTAGCAAAGGGTCTGAACACTTATTTGTATTTATTTTTATTTAACCTTTATTTAACTAGGCAAGTCAGTTAATTAAGAACAAATTCTTGTTTACAATGACAGCCTACCCAGGCAAAACCCGGACAACACTGGCCCAATTGTGAGCTACCCTATGGGACTCCCAATCACAGCCAGATGTGATTCAGCCTGGATTCGAACCAGGGACTGTAGTGTCGCCTCTTTCACTGAGATGCAGTGACTTAGACCACTGCGCCTCTCGGGAGCCCATGTAAATGTAAATAAGGTATTTCAGTTTTTCATTTTTCACTTTGTCCTCATGGGGTTATTATGTGTAGCTTGATGAGGAAATGTAACATTTTAAAATAAGGTTGTAACGTAACAACATTTTGAAAAAGGGAAGGGGTCTGAATACTTTCCCGAATGCACTGTATATGAGGTCACTCTATCGACTGATTCCCCATTTTGGGGATTGTGCAGTTTTATTCCTTCTAAAAATCACTTTCCATCTCTTTTGTGTTCTTAATGTTAATTTCAAGAGAGTTATTTGTGCACCAGTGGATGAATTTTGCAGTTTCTCTGTCAAAACTTTCAAGAGATGCTTGGTCTGGATGGAGGAAACCCACAACAGCGGTCTCATCTACATATTGAAAGAATTTGTGGCCTGGGTCAGAGGCTTGACAATCGTTAGTATACAGCGTGTACAGGATTGGTGAAAGCATGCAACCTTGAGGGGCTCCCGTATTCATCGTTCTAGACGTGAAGATGGTGGAGGTAATCTTTACTTGATGGGTACCATTCACAAGGAAACTGTTGATCCACTTAATCAGTAGAGTGTTGACACCCAAATTCACCAGCTTGACAACAAGTAGTTGGGGTTGGATGTTATTTAACTCGCTGGTTGGTTCCAGTTTTCCTCAATCAGGCTCTGACAGAGTTTGCAGCGAGTCTGCGCGCCAGTTGTTTCTGTGTTTGTTTGCGATCAGACCAGTCAGAGAACAACCTTTATGACTGATGTCTAGTGTGAAATATGTTTATTGTTCAAATAATTTTATCTCACGTCTGTCCATTTAGGTCAGTTAGCACAATTCGATCAGAATCTTGGAATCTTTACCTCGGAACACGGAAGGCATTTCGGCTCCTGTGATGGTTTGGATGATTGTGGGCACCGAGCCCGGAATCTTGGCATTGCCAAGGTAATTAACGCTCCTTCTGGCAAAACCAATTACGCCGTCTGATCTGGAGAGTGACTCGGCAATGACATGAGTGACACACAATTAGTTAAAAAGAGTCGCACATCAAACACATCAAACAATTTTCTCAGATGCAGGTTACAAAAGATTTCATATGAAAGGAATAGAATATCAGTCAACATATTGTAAAAGACTACTAGAATTGAAATACAACACAGATTGTTAATCAAATATCTTAGAGTAATACAGTTCAAATCAAAAGATATCTTCAGTTTATATTTTATTAGAAATAAAATCACGGATCACGCTCCACAGTATCTCCACCCTCACCTCTTTAGAACTCCTCCTATTTCTTATCTCTACCTTATCCAACCACTCCTCTCCCCGCCCTCTCCTAACCACTCTGTCGCCCCATCCTCTTTCTAGTTTCTCATATTCCAATAATATCTCTTTCTTATCCAACCTCCACCCCTCTCTCCCCCTCTCCTTCCCTCTCTTCCTCCTCTTCCCCCCTTCATCACCTGTCAGCCCTCTCATTCTCAAGGTGACTCTGAGCATCTGTGGTAGTTTACGACACGTGAGCACATTTTTTCAGACCACCATTCTCCTCATGTGTGTGTGTGTCCTTATGCCCATGTGTTCATATGTCCGTGTGTCCGTATTTCCGTACGTGTGTGTGCGTGCGTGTGTGTGTGTGTGCGTGTGTGTGTGAGTATGTGTGTGTGTGTGTTCGGTCTGAGAGATTTATCCTTTTTCAAGGTCATATGGTTTTGTGAGACACTGTTTATGTGTGTGTGTCCATGAGAATGTGAATAATTACTACGTCTTCCACTCCTCCCTCTCCCTTCCTCCCTATCCCTTCTTCCCTCTCCCCTCCTTCCTCTCCCCTCCTCCCTCACTCTCCCTTCCTCCCTCCCTCCCTCCCTCTCCCCTCCTTCCTCTCCCCTCCCTCTCCCTGCCTCCCTCTCCCTTCTTCCCTCTCCCCTCCTCCCTATCCCCTCCTCCCTCTCTCTCTCCCTTCCTCCCCCACCTCGCTCCCGACTCCCCCGTCTCCCCTCTGTCCTGTGTCCTGAATATTAAAACCTCATCTGGACACAGGCACCCCATTTACTGGTAAATATGTATCACCCCCCCTCTCTCTCCTCCTCTTCTCTCTCTCTCACACACACTGTGTGTGTCTTGCGTCCTCCACATATGTTTTTATGTGCACCAATTGAACCATTCATCAATTGGCAACACAGCTCTGCCTCTACATCAGATCTCCCATTGAAGAACACACACACACATGTCCCCCCTCCCACACACACACACACGCACGGATCTATCTTTATGAAAGTGAAATGAGTCTAGTGTCGGAGTGTTCAGTGGTGTGTTTCCTCTTTAGTCAGTTGACCATCAAAACTACACAACAAGCCCAATTACCTGCTCTCTCTATGACAGACCATGGATCAGATGAATCAGTAGGGAGATAACTGGTTAGATGATTAGATCTGAGTTATCTGTGCTATTGCCCACACTGTACTAACAAAGCAGAGCCCTTAATGGACAATCTTGAAAAGTTGCAATTTACCTGAATAGAGTCTTACATCTATCTCCAAACAATGAAGCACTGAAGGTTTAACTACTATGTGATTTGTATGTTTTCCACCTGTCAGCCACCTTTTGCTGTGGGAGGAAAGGGAGACATGGGAGACATGGAAGAACACTTAAGTAGCTGTTTCGGTGCATAAAGAGTCACTTGCTTTGCGAAAATCATGTTCCTTATCAACGCACAGAGTGTGTTCATATGGACTGATCTTCCCTCATGTAGTCTCATTTAACCCAGAACTAAACTCTTGCATAATTGGTCAGGTGCTCAATTAAGTTCTGGGTCCATACATTTCCCTCTCTCTTTCACTCTCTCTCTCTCTCTGTGTAGGAAGGAGTTTATGAATATATTGTTACAGGTCATATTGATCCATCAGCACTATGAACAGTGGTACAGACAGGAGTATCTGCATAAGTATAACCAGTGGTTAATTAATACAACCAGCATCACTCAGTGCCACGCTGCTTATTCTCAGCCTGGAAAAACATTCGTGTTCACTGTCTGAGAAGAATATACAGTGCCTTGCAAAAGTATTCATCCTCCTTGGCGTTTTTCCTATTTTGTTGCATTACAACCTGTAATGGATTTTTATTTGGATTTCATGTAATGGACATACACAAAATAGTCCAAAATGGTAAAGTGAAATGAAAAAAATGAAATGTTTCCAAAAATTAAAAATAATTAAAAATGGAAAAGTGGTGAGTGCATATGTATTCACCCCCTTTGCTATGAAGCCCCTAAATAAGATCTGGTGCAACCAGTTACCTTCAGAAGTCACAAAATTTGTTAACTAAAGTCCACCTGCGTGCAATCTGTGTCACATGATCTATCACATGATCTCAGTATATATACACCTGTTCTGAAAGGCCCAAGAGTCTGCAACACCACTAAGCAACAGGCACCACCAAGCAAGCGGCACCATGAAGAACAATGAGCTCTCCAAACAGGTCAGGTAAAAGTTGTGGAGAACTACAGATCAGGGTTGGGTTATAAAAATACATTTGAAACTTTGAACATCCCACGGAGCACCATTAAATCCATTATTAAAAAATGGAAAGAATATGGCACCACAACAAACCTGCCAAGCGAGGGCCCCCCACCAAAACTCACAGACCAGGCAAGGAGGGCATTAATCAGAGGCAACAAAGAGACCAAAGATAACCCTGAAGGAGCTGCAAAGCTCCACAGCGGAGATTGGAGTATCTGTCCATAGGACCACTTTAAGCCGTATACATTTGATGTTTGCCAAAAGGCATGTGGGAGACTCCCCAAACATATGGAAGAAGGTACTCTGGCCATATGAGACTAAAATTGAGCTTTTTAGCAATCAAGGAAAACGCTATGTCTGGCGCAAACCCAACACCTCTCATCACCCCGAGAACACCATTCCCACAGTGAAGCATGATGTTTTTCATCGGCAGGGACTGGGAAAATGGTCAGAATTGAAGAAATGATGGATGGAGCTAAATACAGTGAAATTCTTGAGGGAAACCTGTTTCAGTGTTCCAGAGATTTGAGACTGGAATGGAGGCTCACCTTCCAGCAGGACAATGACCCTAAGCATACTGCTAAAGCAACAATCAAGTGGTTTAAGGGGAAACATGTAATGTCTTGGAATGGCCTGGTCAAAGCCCAGACCTCAATCCAACTGAGAATCTGTGGTATGACTTAAAGACTGCTGTACACCAGCGGAACTCATCCAATTTGAAATGGCTGGAGCAGTTTTGGCTTGAGGAATGTACCAAGCTTATAAACTCAGCAAAAAAAGAAACGTCCCTTTTTCAGGACCCTGTCTTTGTCACGACATCCACCGAGGGTGGCTGCTCTCCCTGTTCGGGCAGTGCTCGTCGTCGCCGGCCTACTAGCTGCCACCAATTCCATTTTCCTTTTTCGTTTAGCACTGTCTGGTTTGTCACACCTGTGTCTTGTTGTATCTGATTCGGTGGGTTTATATTTCCCCACTGCAGGTTAGGCTGTGTGCGGGATTGTTACTAATTAGTACGGTAAGGGGTGCGTCCCTGCACCATGGGATTTTGTTTCGTTTTGTGCGGTATGTGTTTTACCGTGGACATTTATGTTCGCTAGTATATCAGAGTCCAGATTTCTCCTCTGTGTGAACTTAATTCCTATCCCTGTGGGTGGATGCTACATTTCGTGCGGTTATTTTTGTGTTTGTGCTGTGCCTTTGGGACCGCCTGTATTAAAGCACTTGATTCCCTGGAACCCATCTACTCTCCTGCTCCTGATTCCACACACACCCCCCTCTTGCAAGAGGCTTGCTACAGAATCCCGCACCAATTCATGGAGTCAGCAGGAGCTGATGCGCCCTCCACGTCCATGGAGGAGCGCGTGCTGCATCACACCACCGTCCTCCACCGTCTCGGGACAGCCATGGATCAGGTGATGGCAACGATGGAGAGATGGGAGAGGTGTGGTCTGCCTACCCCTGCACCCACCGTGTACCACCCTACACCATCACCTGTGCCGGCACCATCCGGGCCCAGCGGTATTCAGATCGCGCTCCCGACGGAGTACGATGGGACGGCTGCAAGGGTTTTCTGCTCCAGCTGGAGCTGTACCTGGCAACCGTTCACCCAGCTCTTTCGGGAGAGAAGAGCGTGAGCGCCCTTGACTCCTGCCTGTCAGGTAAAGCTCTGGAGTGAGCCAACACGGTCTGGGAGGGACCAGACTCGGCGAGGGACGACTACCCAGAGTTCACGGGTGAGCATCTGTTCCATCTGCGGCAGGAGACCAGGAGCGCTCAAGACTTCGCGCTGGAGTTTCGGACCTTGGTCGCTGGCTCGGGGTGGAACGACAGGGCCCTGATTGACCACTATAGGCATAGCCTACGTGAGGACGTCCGCAGGGAGCTAGCCTGCAGAGACGCTACCCTCACCCTGGACCAGCTAGTGGACATATCCATCAGGTTGGATAACCTGCTGGCTACCCGCGGGCGTCCGGATAGGGTCCTGTTGGTTCCACCCCCCAGCACCTCTGCTCCAACCCCCATGGAGTTAGGAGGTGCTGCAGCGAGGGCGACCGGAGGAGGAGCCTCCTTCTGCACCGGATGTGGTCGGAGAGGGCACACTGCCGACCGGTGTTGGAGGGGCTTGTCTGGGAATCGAGATGGCCAGCAGAGCACTGTTCGGACACCTCAGGTGAGTCAGCACCAGGCTCACCCAGAGCCCCCTGTTGGTCACATGTATGTTTTGATTTCTTTCCCTGAGTTTTCTCCTCATTCCCAGCATAAGGCGCTAGTCGAT
The DNA here is from genome assembly GCF_901001165.1 of Salmo trutta. Classification (NCBI taxonomy): domain Eukaryota; kingdom Metazoa; phylum Chordata; class Actinopteri; order Salmoniformes; family Salmonidae; genus Salmo; species Salmo trutta. The sequence continues at coordinate 51,116,766 of NC_042958.1, forward strand.
TCAGGCGCAGCAGGGAATTTATGGATCGGGGTTTCGCACAGAGGTTAGGGATTCCCCAAGTTCCGCTGGACAAACCTTTTCAGGTGCACTCCCTAGATAGTCGACCGTTAGGGTCAGGGGTGGTCAGGGAGTCCACGGCTCCACTGGACATGGTTACGCGGGGGATCATGAGGAAAGAATTTGTTTAATCCTCATTGATTCTCCAGCGTTTCCGGTGGTGCTGGGGATTCCTTGGATGGCTTTTCACAATCCTACCATTTCGTGGCAACAGAGGGCTCTAAAGGGGTGGTCAGAGGAGTGCTCAGGCAGGTGTGTGGGAGTTTCCATCGGTGCAACGATGGTGGAGAGTCCAGACCAAGTCCCCACCGTGCACATTCCCCCCCGAGTATGCCGATTTGGCTATCGCCTTCTGTAAGAAGAGGGCGACCAAATTATCACTTCATCAACGAGGGGATTGTGTGATAACCCTCCAGGTAGACGCCGCACCCCCCAGGAGTCACGTGTATCCCCTGTCACAGGAGGAGACGGTGGCTATGGAAAGATATTTCTTTGAATCTCTGAGGCAGGGGTACATTCGGCCCTCCATGTCACCTGCCTCCGCGAGTTTCTTTTTTGTGAAGAAGAAAGGAGGAGGGTTGCGTCCGTGCATTGACTATAGAGGTCTAAATTTGATTACGGTGGGGTACAGTTACCCACTACCTCTCATCGCTACGGTGACGGAGTTTTTCCACGGAGCACGCTTTTTCACAAAATTGGATCTCAGGAGCGCGTATAACTTGGTGCGGATCCGGGCAGGAGATGAGTGGAAGACAGCATTTAGTACCACATCCGGCCATTATGAGTACCTCGTCATGCCATATGGGTTGAAGAATGCTCCAGCCGTCTTCCAATCCTTTGTAGACGAGATTCTCAGGGATCTGCACGGGCAGGGTGTGGTGGCTTATATCGATGACATCCTGATATATTCCGCTACGCGCGCCGTGCATCTGTCTCTGGTGCGCAAAGTGCTTGGGCGGCTGTTGGAGCATGACCTATATGTCAAGGCTGAGAAATGCGTGTTCTTCAAACAGTCCGTCTCCTTCCTGGGGTATCGCATTTCCACCTCAGGGGTGAAAATGGAGTGTGACCGCATTTCAGCCGTGCGTAATTGGCCAACTCCCACCACGGTGAAGGAGGTGCAGCGGTTTTTTGGGTTTGCAAATTACTACCGGAGGTTTATCCGGGGTTTTGGGCAGGTGGCTGCTCCCATTACCTCACTGCTGAGGGAGGGCCGGTGCGTCTGCGGTGGTCGGCTGAGGCAGACAGAGCTTTTGATCGCTTGAAGTCGCTGTTCACCGAGGCTCCCTTATTGGCTCATCCGGATCCCTCTTTGGCATTCATACTGGTGGTGGACGCGTCCGAGGCTGGGGTAGGACAGCTCACAGCACTCGGGCACGCCACTGAAGCTCCGCCCCTGCACTTTCTTTTCGAGGAAGCTCAGCCTGGCGGAGCAAAACTATGACGTGGGGGATCGGGAGCTGCTAGCGGTCGTAAAAGCACTGAAAGTGTGGAGACATTGGCTCGAGGGGGCTAAACACCCTTTCCTCATCTGGACTGACCACCATAATCTGGAGCACATCCGGGCAGCGAGGAGACTGAACCTTCGTCAGGCAAGGTGAGCCATGTATTTCACCAGATTTAGATTTACCATCTCGTATAGACCAGGTTCCCAGAACACTAAGGCGGACGCACTGTCCCGTCTGTATGATACGGAGGAACGGCCCATCGATCACACCCCCATACTTCCGGCCTCTTATCTGGTGGCGCCGGTGGTGTGGGAGGTGGATGCGGACATCGAGCGGGCATGTCGTTCGGAGCCTACTCCGCCTCAGTGTCTGGCAGGAAGGAGGTATGTCCCGCTTGGTGTCCACGATAGATTAATTCGGTGAGCGCATACGTTACCTGCCTCTGGTCACCCAGGCATAGATAGCATGGTGCGAAGCCTTAGGGGGAAGTACTGGTGGCCCACGCTAGCTAAGGACGTGAGGTTTTACGTCTCCTCCTGTTTGGTGTGCGCTCAGAGCAAGGCTCCTAGACACCTGCCAAGAGGGAAGTTACAACCCCTCCCCGTTCCACAGCGGCCTTGGACACACTTAAATGTTTGTGCTGTGTCTTTGGGACCGCCTGTATTAAAGCATTTTATTCCCTGGAACCCATCTGCTCTCCTGCTCCTGATTCCACACACACACCCCTCTCGCAAGAGGCTTGTTACAGTCTTTCAAAGATAATTCGTAAAAATCTAAATAACTTCACAGATCTTCATTGTAAAGGGTTTAAACACTATTTCCCATGCTTGTTCAATGAACCATAAACAATTAATGAACATGCACCAGTGGAACGGTCGTTAAGACACTAACAGTGTACAGACAGTAGGCAATTAAGGTCACAGTTATGAAAACTTAGGACACTAAAGAGGCCTTTCTACTGACTCTGAAAAACACCAAAAGAAAGATGCCCAGGGTCCCTGCTCATCTGCGTGAATGTGCCTTAGGTAAGCCCCATGGAGGCATGAGGACTGCAGATGTGGCCAGGGCAATAAATTGCAATGTCCCTACTGTGAGACGCCTAATAGAGGACTACAGGGAGACAGGACGGACAGCTGATCGTCCTCGCAGTGGCAGACCACGTGTAACAACACCTGCACAGGATTGGTACATCCAAACATCACACCTGCGGGACAGGTACAGGATGGCAACAACAACTGCCCGAGTTACACCAGGAATACACAATCCCTCCATCAGTGCTCAGAATGTCCGCAATAGGCTGAGAGAGGCTGGACTGAGGGCTTGTAGGCCTGTTGTAAGGCAGGTCCTCACCAGACATCACCGGCAACAATGTCGCCTATGGGCACAAACCCACCGTCGCTGGACCAGACAGGACTGGCAAAAAGTGCTCTTCTCTGACGAGTCGCGGTTTTGTCTCACCAGGAGTGATGGTCGGATTCACGTATATCGTCGAAGGAATGAGCGTTACACCGAAGTCTGTACTCTGGAGCGGGGTCGATTTGGAGGTGGAGGGTCCGTCATGGTCTGGGGCGGTGTGTCACAGCATCATCGGACTGAGCTTGTTGTTATTGCAGGCAATCTCAACACTGTGCATTACAGGGAAGACATCCTCCTCCCTCATGTGGTACCCTTCCGGCAGGCTCATCCTGACATGATCCTCCAGCATGACAATGCCACCAGCCATACTGCTCATTCTGTGTGTGATTTCCTGCAAGACAGGAATGTCAGTGTCCTGCCATGGCCAGCGAAGAGCCCAGATCTCAATCCCATTGAGCACGTCTGGGACTTGTTGGATCGGAGGGTGAGGGCTAGGGCCATTCCCCCCAGAAATGTCCGGGAACCTGCAGGTGCCTTGATGGAGGAATGGGGTAACATCTCACAGCAAGAACTGGCAAATCTGGTGCAGTCCATGAGGAGGAGATGCACTGCAGTACTTAATTCAGCTGGTGGCCACACCAGATACTGACTGTTACTTTTTTTGACCCCCCCCCCCCCCTTTGTTCACGGACACATTATTCCATTTCTGTTAGTCACCTTGTCTGTGGAACTTGTTCAGTTTATGTCTCAGTTGTTGAATCTTATGTTCATACAAATATTTACACATGTTAAATAAACACAGTTGACAGTGAGAGGACGTTTCTTTTTTTGCTGAGTTTAGAGACATACCCCAAGGGACTTGCAACTGCAATTGCTGCAAAAGATGGCTCCACAAAGTATTCACTTTGGGGGGGTGAATAGTTATGCACGCTCAAGTTTTCCGTTTTTTTTTACTTATTTCTTGTTTATTTCACAATAAAAAATATTTTGCATCTTCAAAGTGGTAGGCATGTTGTGTAAATCAAATGATACAAAAAATATATTTTAATTCCAGGTTGTAAGGCAACAAAATGGGAAAAATGCAAAGGGGGGTGAATACCTTCGCAAGCCACTGCAGCATTGTCTCTATACCTCCCCTGAGGTCCTGTCTCTCTCTCTCTCTCTTTCTCCCTCTTTCCCCCCTCTCTCTGTCTCTCTCTCCCCTATCTCTCTCTCTCCCCTCCCTCCCCTCTCTCTCTCTCTCAATTCATCGCAGTGCTAGAGGCGTCACTACAGACTCGGGTTTGATCCCGGGCTGTATCACAAACGGCCGTGATTGGGAGTCCCATAGGGCGGTGCACAATTGGCCCAGCATCGTCCGTGTTAGGGGAGGGTTTGAATGGGGTGGCTTTACAAGTAGGTCGTCATTGTAAATAATAATTTGTTCTTAACTGACTTGCATAGTTAAATAAAGGTCAATTAAAATAAATACAAATACAGTTGAAGTCGGAAGTTTACATACACTTAGGTTGGAGTCATTAAAACTCGTTTTTCAACCAATCCACAAATTTCTTGTTAGGACATCTACTTTGTGCATGACACAAGTCATTTTTCCAACAATTGTTTACAGACAGATTATTTCACTTATAATTCTGTAAGGGTGCGTGCTGGTGGCAGGGAAGTCAGGCGCAAGAGATCGAACTTGGTATAAAACGGAGCAGTTTAATAAGTGCTCAAAAACTCATAAAACCAAAATATACAAAATAATACAAGTGGGTACAAAACCCGTCACACACCAGAACATATCTTGCACATAGCATACAAACAAACAATCACCGACAAGGACAATGAGGGGGAACAGAGGGTTAAATACACAACATGTATGGGATTGGAACCAGGTGTGATAAAAGACAAGACAAAACCAAAGAAAAATGAAAAGAGGATCAGCGATGGCTAGAAGGTCAGCGACTTCGACCGCCGAACGCCGCCCGAACAAGGAGAGGACCAACTTCGGCCCCCTAGGAGCCTAACACTGGGCGCACACCGAGCAGGAGGAAATATAAACCCTCACGTTCTTAGTCAAGGTAGGCCACCAGTACCTCCCGCTCAAACAGCGCACTGTCCGACCGATCCCAGGATGACCAGAGGAGGGCGACGTGTGGGCCCAATAGATCAACCGGTCACGGACAGCAGACGGAACGTACAGATGCCCATTGGGACACTGGACAGGAGCGGGCTCTGCATGTAACACCTGCTCAATGTCCGTGTCCAGCTCCCACACTACCGGCGCCACCAGGCAGGAGGCGGGGAGTATGGGAGTGGGATCCAGGGGCCGCTCCTCTGTGTCATACAGCCGGAACAATGCGTCTGCCTTCGCATTCTGGGAGCCTGGTCTGTAAGAAAGGGTAAACACAAAATGGGTGAAAAACATGGCCCACCTTGCCTGGCGAGGGTTCAGTCTCCTCGCTGCCCGGATGTACTCCAGATTGCGGTGGTCAGTCCAGATGAGAAAAGGGTGTCTAGCCCCCTCAAGCCAATATCTCCACACCTTCAAGGCCTTGACAACAGCCAACAACTCCTGGTCCCACACATCATAGTTTCGCTCTGCTGGGCTGAGCTTCTTCGATAAGAAGGCACAGGGACGGAGCTTCGGCGGCGTACCCGAGCGCTGAGAGAGCACAGCTCCTATCCCAGCCTCGGATGCGTCCACCTCCACTATGAACGCCAAAGAGGGATCCGGATGGGCCAGCACAGGAGCCGAGGTAAACAGAGCCCTCAGGTGACTAAAAGCCCTCTCCGCCTCAGCTGTCCACTGCAAGCACACCGGGCCCCCCTTCAGTAGTGAGGTAATGGGAGCTGCTACCTGACCAAAACCCCGGATAAACCTCCGGTAGTAGTTGGCAAACCCTAAGAACCGCTGCACCTCCTTTACCGTGGTGGGAGTCGGCCAATTACGCGTGGCTGCAATACGGTCACTCTCCATCTCCACCCCTGAGGTGGAAATGCGATACCCTAGGAAGGAGACGGACTGTTGGAAGAACAGGCATTTCTCAGCCTTGATGTACAGTTCATGCTCCAACAGGCGACCAAGCACTCTGCGCACCAGGGACACATGCTCGGCGCATGTAGCGGAGTATATCAAAATGTAATCAATATACACCACTACAACCTGCCCGTGCAGGTCCCTGAAAATCTTGTCTACAAAGGCTTGGAAGACTGATGGCGCATTCATCAACCCGTACGGCATGACGAGGTACTCATAGTGCCCAGAGGTGGTACTGAAAGCCGTCTTCCACTCGTCTCCCTTTTGCATACGCACCAGGTTGTAAGCTCTCCTGAGATCTAATTTGGTGAAGAAGTGCGCCCCGTGCATTGACTCTATCACTGTGGCTATGAGCAGTAGCGGGTAACTATACCTCACAGTGATCTGATTCAGACCCCAGTAGTCAATACACGGGCGCAGACCTCCCACCTTCTTCTTCACAAAAAACAAACTCGAGGAGGTGGGTGAAGTGGAGGACTGGATGTACCCCTGACGCAGGGATTCAGAGACATATGTTTCCATAGCCTCCGTCTCCGCCTGTGAGAGGGGATACACGTGACTCCTGGGAAGTGCAGCGTCTACCAGGAGATCTATCGCACAATCGCCCCGTCGATGAGGTGGTAATTGAGTCGCCTCCTTTTTGGAGAAGGCGAGAGCCAAATCGGCATATTCAGGGGGAATGCGCACGGTGGAGACCTGGTCTGGACTCTCCACCGTAGTAGCATCAACGGAAACCCCTAAAGACCTACCTGAGCACTCTCGCGACCACCCAGGGTAGGCCCAGCACCACGGGAAATGCAGGAGAGTCAATAAGGAAGAGACTAATTCTCTCCGTATGACCCCCCTGCATCACCATGCCCAAAGGAGCGGTGACCTCCCTAATCCACCCTGACCCTAATGGTCGACTATCTAAGGCGTGAACGGGGAAAGGCACATCCACAGGAACGATGGGGATCCCTAAACTATGGGCTAAAGCTCTGTCAATAAAATTCGGGTAACACTCAGGGAAAGTGAAAAACACAAACATATGTGCAACAGAGGGCTTTGGGTGAGAATGGTGCCAGCTCACCTGGGGTGACACCAGAGAGCCCTGCCTGCTGCCTTGATCCCCAGAGGAACCAACCCGGCACCGACCGGCAGTGTGACCTCTGCGGCCACAGATGGTGCACGAGCGGGAAACCCCTCCGGTCTCCCTGCGCACCGCCCCTCCCAGCTCCATGGGTATCGGAGAGTGGGTGCGGGAGGATAGAACCACCGGACCCTGGTCAGAACGTCCGCCGGTAGCCAGCAGGTTGTCCAGCCAGATGGACAAGTCCACCAGCTGGTTGAATGTGAGGGTGGTGTCTCTGCAGGCCAACTCCCGACGGACGTCCTCGCGCAGACTGCAGCGTTAATGGTCGATCAGGGCCCTTTAAACTCCAGGGCGAACTCCTGGGCGCTCCTCGTCTCCTGCCTCAGATGGAAGAGGCGCAGTCGAAGACTGCCCGGAAGCGGCGGGTGAACTCCTCAAACTGGTCCAACGCCGCATCTCCTTCTCTCCACACGGCGTTGGCCCACTCCAGGGCTTTCCCAGTGAGGCACGAGACGAGGGCGGACACCCTCTCACGGCCCGATGGAGCCGGGTGGACGGTGGCCAGGTATACGGTGGACGGTGGCCAGCTCCAGTTGAAGCAGGAACCCCCGGCAGTTCGCAGCCTCTCCGTCGTACTCCCGGGGCAGGGAGAGACGAATCCCACTGGAACCAGGTGGAAAAGGGGCGCTCAGAGAAGACCCCGGTTGTGCTGGTGGAGGTGCTGGAAGAACTCACTGTCTCTCCCAGCGGTCCATAGTCTGGACAACGCGGTCCATAGCGATGCCCAGATGGGGAAGCATTGCTGCGTGCTCCCGGACGCACTCCTCCACCCCTATAACCGGGGTACCTGCTCCTGCTGACTCCATATCAGGTCGGTGATTCTGTAAGGGTGCGTGCTGGTGGCAGGGAAGTCAGGCACAGGAGATCGAACTTGGTATAAAACGGAGCAGTTTAATAAGTGCTCAAAAACTCTGAAAACCAAAATATACAAAATAATACAAGTGGGAACAAAACCCGTCGCACTCCAGAACATATCTTGCACATAGCTTACAAATAAACAATCACCGACAAGGACAATGAGGGGGAATAGAGGGTTAAATACATAACATATAATGAATGGGATTGGAACCAGATGTGATACAAGACAAGACAAAACCAAAGGAAAATGAAAAGAGGATCAGCGATGGCAAGAAGGTCGGCGACTTCGACCGCCGAACGCCGCCCGAACAAGGAAAGGGACCAACTTCGGCGGAAGTAGTGACAAATTCACTGTATCACAATTCCAGTGGGTCAGAAGTTTACATACACTAAGTTGACTGTGCCTTTAAACAGCTTGGGAAATACCAGAAAATGATGTCATGGCTTTAGAAGCTTCTGATAGGCTAATTGACATAATGTGAGTCAATTGGAGGTGTACCTGTGGATGTATTTCAAGGCCAACCTTCAAACTCAGTGCCTCTTCGCTTGACATCATGGGAAAATCAAAAGAAATCAGCCAAGACCTGTTTCATCCTTGGAAGCAATTTCCAAACGCCTTAAGGTATCACGTTCATCTGTACAAACAATAGTACGCAAGTATAAACACCATGGGACCACGCAGCTGCCGTCATACCGCTCAGGAAGGAGACGCTTTCTGTCTCCTAGAGATGAATGTACTTTGGTGCGAAAAGTGCAAATCAATCCCAGAACAACAGCAAAGGACCTTGTGAAAATGCTGGAGGAAACCGGTACAAAAGTATATACACTGCTCAAAAAAATAAAGGGAACACTTAAACAACACAATGTAACTCCAAGTCAATCACACTTCTGTGAAATCAAACTGTCCACTTAGGAAGCAACACTGATTGACAATACATTTCACATGCTGTTGTGCAAATGGAATAGACAACAGGTGGAAATTATAGGCAATTAGCAAGACACCCCCAATAAAGGAGTGGTTCTGCAGGTGGGGACCACAGACCACTTCTCAGTTCCTATGCTTCCTGGCTGATGTTTTGGTCACTTTTGAATGCTAGCGGTGCTTTCACTCTAGTGGTAGCATGAGACGGAGTCTACAACCCACACAAGTGGCTCAGGTAGTGCAGCTCATACAGGATGGCACATCAATGCGAGCTGTGGCAAGAAGGTTTGCTGTGTCTGTCAGCGTAGTGTCCAGAGCATGGAGGCGCTACCAGGAGACAGGCCAGTACATCAGGAGACGTGGAGGAGGCCGTAGGAGGGCAACAACCCAGCAGCAGGACTGCTACCTCTGCCTTTGTGCAAGGAGGAGCAGGAGAAGCACTGCCAGAGCCCTGCAAAATGACCTCCAGCAGGCCACAAATGTGCATGTGTCTGCTCAAACGGTCAGAAACAGACTCCATGAGGGTGGTATGACGGCCCGACGTCCACAGGTGGGGGTTGTGCTTACAGCCCAACACCGTGCAGGACGTTTGGCATTTGCCAGAGAACACCAAGATTGGCAAATTCGCCACTGGCGCCCTGTGCTCTTCACAAATGAAAGCAGGTTCACACTGAGCACGTGACAGACGTGACAGAGTCTGGAGACACCATGGAGAACGTTCTGCTGCCTGCAACATCCTCCAGCATGACCAGTTTGGCGGTGGGTCAGTCATGGTGTGGGGTGGCATTTCTTTGGGGGGCCGCACAGCCCTCCATGTGCTCGCCAGAGGTAGCCTGACTGCCATTAGGTACCGATATGAGATCCTCAGACCCCTTGTGAGACCATATGCTGGTGCGTTGGCCCTGGGTTCCTCCTAATGCAAGACAATGCTAGACCTCATGTGGCTGGAGTGTGTCAGCAGTTCCTGCAAGAGGAAGGCATTGATGCTATGGACTGGCCCGCCCGTTCCCCAGACCTGAATCCAATTGAGCACATCTGGGACATCATGTCTCGCTCCATCCACCAACGCCACGTTGCACCACAGACTGTCCAGGAGTTGGCGGATGCTTTAGTCCAGGTCTGGGAGGAGATCCCTCAGGAGACCATACGCCACCTCATCAGGAGCATGCCCAGGCGTTGTAGGGAGGTCATACAGGCACGTGGAGGCCACACACACTACTGAGCCTCATTTTGACTTGTTTTAAGGACATTACATCAAAGTTGGATCAGCCTGTAGTGTGGTTTTCCACTTTAATTTTGAGTGTGACTCCAAATCCAGACCTCCATGGGTTGATAAATTGGATTTCCATTGATTATTTTTGTGTGATTTTGTTGTCAGCACATTCAACTATGTAAAGAAAAAAGTATTTAATAAGATTATTTCTTTCATTCAGATCTAGGATGTGTTGTTTAAGTGTTCCCTTTATTTTTTTGAGCAGCATATATCCACAGTAAAACGAGTCCTATATCGACATAACCTGAAAGGCCACTCAACAAGGAAGAAATCACAGCTCCAAAACCGCCATAAAAAAGCCAGACTATTGTTTGCATCTGCACATGGGGACAAAAATCATACTTTTTGGAGAATTGTCCTCTGATCTGATGAAACAAAAATAGAACTGTTTGGCCATAATAACCATCATTATGTTTGGAGGAAAAAGGGGGAGGCTTGCAAGCCGAAGAACACCATCCCAACCGGGAAGCATGGGGGTGGCAGCATCATGTTGTGGGGGTGCTTTGCTGCAGGAGGGACTGGTGCACTTCACAAAATAGATGGCATCATGAGGCAGGAAAATTATGTGGATATATTGAAGCAACATCTCAAGACATCAGTCAGGAAGTTAAAGCTTGGTGGCAAATGGGTCTTCCAAATGGACAATGACCCCAAGCATACTTCCAAAGTTGTGGCGAAATGGCTTAAGGACAACAAAGTCAAGGTATTGGAGTGGCCATCACAAAGCCCTGACCTCAATCCTATAGAAAATTTGTGGTCAGAACTGAAAAACCATCTGCCAGCAAGGAGGCCTACAAACCGGATTCAGTTACACCAGCTCTGTCAGGAGAAATGGGCCAAAATTCACCCAACTTATTGTGGGAAGCTTGTGGAAGGCTACCCGAAACATTTGACCCAAGATAAACAATTTAAAAGCAATGCTACCAAGTACTAATTGAGTGTATGTAAACTTCTGACCCACTGGGAATGTGATGAAAGAAATAAAAGCTGAAATAAATAATTCTCTCTACTATTATTCTGACATTTCACATTCTTAAAATAAAGTGGTGATCCTAACTGACCTAAGACAGGGAATTTTTACTAGGATTAAATGTCAGGAATTGTGAAAAACGGAGTTTAAATTATTTGGCTAAGGTGTATGTAAACTTCCGACTTCAACTCTACATTTCAATTCAAGGGGCTTTATTGGCATGGGAAACAAAACAAGTGAAATCGAAAAACAAAAGTAAATATGACACTCACGCAATTTCCAAAATAATAAAGACAATTAAAATGTCATATTATGTTTATATACAGTGTTGTGAGTATGTGCAATTAGTTAAATTAAAAATGGGAAAATAAATAAACATAAATATAGGTTGTATTTACAATGGTGTTTGTTATTCACTGGTTGCCCTTTTCTTGCGGCAACAGGTCACACATTTTGCTGCCGTGATGGCACACTGTGGTATTTCACCCAATAGATATGGTCATACATTTGGCAGGAGGTTAGGAAGTGCAACTCAGTTTCCATCTCATTTTGTGAGCATTGTGCACATAGCCTGTCTTCTCTTGAGAGCCAGGTCTGCCTACAGCAATCTTTCTCAATAGCAAGGCTATGCTCACTGAGTCTGTACATAGTCAAAGCTTTCCTTTTGGGTCAGTCACAGTGGTCAGGTATTCTGCCACTGTTTACTCTCTGTTCAGGGCCAAATAGCATTCTAGTTTGCTCTGTTTTTTTTGTTAATTCATTCCAATGTGTCAAGTAATTATATTTTTGTTCTCTCTCTCTTTCTCTCGCTACCTGTAGTCTTCTAGGACAGTAGGTGTATTCTGAGTCTCTCTCAGACCTTACTGCTGACACAGATTAGTATGGCTAGTGTCCACAATACTTTATATCTTTCCCATGTAAGATATGAACACTACTATGTAAAGGTGTCAATTCAATCTCAATTCACCTTTATTTATTTACCCAGATGAGGCCCGTTCAGATAGCCATCTCTGTAGTTATTACACCTTTCTGAGAGAGAGAGAGAGAGAGAGAGAGAGAGAGAGAGAGAGAGAGAGAGAGAGAGAGAGAGAGAGAGAGAGAGAGAGAGAGAGAGAGAGAGAGAGAGAGAGAGAGGAAGCGGGAGAGATATGGGCACAGAGAGGCAGACAATGCTAGAAAGAAAGAAACATGGGACAGGGCAATAAAGAGTCACAGAGAGAGAGAGAGAGGGGGGGACAGAGAGGCAGACAATGCTAGAAAGAGAAACATGGGACAGGGCAATAAAGAGTCACAGAGAGAGAGAAGGAGAGAGAGACACGGTCACCTTCGTCCAAAAGACTTTTAATTGTTCTTAGTGATTAATTACAATGTGGAAGAAGGTAATACAGATACTAGAATAGCTTTCAATTACCTCCTTTAACTAGCTATCATTATACAGAGAGAGGAGGGAGGGAGGGAGGGAGGGAGGGAGGGAGGGAGGGAGGGAGGGAGGGAGGGAGGGAGGGAGGGAGGGACAAATAGAGAAGGAGAGAGGGGAAATAAAAGGGACTGAGAAAAAGAGAGAGAGAAAGATAATATCAATCATAGTAAATGGCTCACCAAGTCTGTCGGTCAGTTCTGCCATTATAAAAGCCTTAAAAGATGTGCCTGAATAGATATTGGTTATAAAACTCTGTTCTATATATATTGATACATGAATGTAATACTAAGTCAACCAACACCACATTATCTATATATTATCTGTATACTATCTATATATTATCAAAATGTTATCTATATATTATCTGTATATTACCTATATATTATCTGTATATTATCTGTATATTATCTATATATTATCTATATATTATTTGTATGTTATCTGTATATTTTCTATATATTATCTGTATATTATCTGTATATTGTCTGTATATTATCTATATGTTATCTGTATATTACTGTATATATACTCCCTTATCTCACATCATTTGCTCACATTGTATATAGTCTTATTTTTTTCTACTGCATCATTGATTGTATGTTGTTTTACTCCATGTGTAACTCTGTGTTGTTGTATGTTGTCGAACTGCTTTGCTTTATCTTGGCCAGGTCGCAATTGTAAATGAGAACTTGTTCTCAACTTGCCTACCTGGTTAAATAAAGGTGAAATAAATAAATAAATAAATAAATAAAATATTATCTATATATTATCTATATATTACCTATATATTATCTATACGTGATCTATGTATAATCCATATTAAGAATATAGAATATAAATCTGTTGAGAAGCCCTATTAGAATGTGTTTATGTAAATGAATCATTCATCCAATGTGAGTAGGTACAGATCTAGGATCAGCCTACCGTCCCAGAAAACTAGCCTTAACCATAAGGAAGAAACACAAAACTGACCGTAGATCAGCATCGGAGCTAGGATCACTTCTACAGCTGAAACCTTTGTATTACACTGTAGACAGACACTTAACTGTCCGTATTCCTCTTTATTTTGTCATTTTACCTCCTTTTCCTCCCCAATTTAGTGATATTACGATCTTGTCTCATCACTCCAACTCCCCAATGGGCTCGGGGGAAAGTCGAAGGTTGAATCATGCTTCCTCTGAAACATGACCCGCCAAACCGCACTTCTTAACACTCTGTCAGCTTAACCCGGATGTCATCCGCACCAATGTGTCGGAGGAAACACTGTTCAACTGATGACCAGAGTCAGCCTGGAGGCACCCGGCCTGCCAAGAAAGCCCCCCCCCGGCCAAATCTTCCCCTAACCCGGACGATGCTGGGTAAATTGTGCGCCGCCCTATGGGACTCCCGGTCACGGCCGGTTGAGACACAGCCTGGGATCAAACTCCAGTAGTGACGCTGCAACACTGTGATGCAGTGCCATAGACTGCTGCGTCACTCAGTTGGCCAGCTGTCTGTATTCCTTATCAACATACAGACAGCGTATGTTCATTCGGACTTATGCTTCTACAACATCTTTATTGCAATTCTTCTCCAGATACTTTAATTGTACTCTTACTTATAGACATGCAGTAGCTTAGTTGCCATGGCCTTGTACACAGCAGTCAACAGATTCAGCTATCTGGAATATTTGTTATTTCTAAGTGTATATGGTTGTGCGATTATATATTTTTTGCTTAGATGGAGAACTGAAGACATGTTCCTCTCTTGTTCGGCTCAGTGGCTTGGAAACAATCCGGGCAAGGACTGACAACACACACACACACACACACACACACACACACACACACACACACACACACACACACACACACACACACACACACACACACACACACACACACACACACACACACACACAACCTCTGCATTTGTCCCAGACAGCAACACTATCGACTCTGTACATTGTGGTATTATATATGAATAATATATATTTATATATAAATATTATATATAGTATATCATAATATAATGCACAGAACACAGGAATATAATGTTTCAAAGCAGCAAGTAAAATTAACGTTCCATCCTCTCCAACACACTCCCCAACACACTCTCCAACACACTCTCCAACACACTCTCCAACACTTCCAACACACTCTCCGAAACACCCCCATTTTACCACCTTACTATGTTCTCTATTTGTTTGCATTAAGAACTCTGTACGTAGCATACTAACTGTTTGGGAAAGGGGACGTCACCGTGCTAGGCTGAGCTAGCTGCAGTACAGTGTGCTCCACTACACATCCTTTCAGTTTCATGCTTTTTCCAAAATGGGCACTTAACATTGAGTTAAACACTCCACTTTATCTCTTCAATAAGAAAGAAGGAAGTTCATCTGTCCAACCTATCAAATGAATTCTAACCCTCAGCTTCCGTCCTTTACTGCAAATATCCTTCTCGTACCTGATTCTGTGTATGAGAAGTATCCCACCCCCCTCTGAAACGGTCACTGTGGATCACAAATCTTCAATGTGGAATTCCAACCATATATTCTACAGTATACATTCCAGTCTATAAAGTATGTAGTGTTTGTCTGTCTCTCTCAGACCTCTGACTCCAGACTAGAGACTTTTCCCCAGGGCCGGGTCACACAGGGTCTGTCCTCAGACCTCAACCCTACTGAGCAATCTCCTCTCTGGGGCTCTAAGCCCGAATCCTGGGCCCCTCGATAGGCTCCATAGGCTCCATACAGACTGTCCTGGTACAACAACCCCCTCTGACTTCGACAGCCCCCTCCACAGGCCAGGAGCTGGCATACAGGGCTGGGGATACGGTAGGTGCCGGGGCTGGGGTGGTTGCTGGATGCCGGGGAATGGGCCTGGAGGTTGAGGGGGCTGTGGTATAGAGGCAGCCCAGGGTAGGAGGTTAGATAGTCGTTGTACTGTCTGCTGAGCAGGCTGGTGGTTCTCCGGACCACCCCCAGGCCTACCCCACCTCCCCCTTCCTGGCGCCCCAGCACAGCCTCCCTGTAGGTGGGCAGGTGGGTGGAGTGTGAGTGTCGCAGCTTCTTACGTGAGTTTCCTTTCCTCTGGTCCTGCCTTATATGAAGATAGGCATGTTGGCGGGGTGAGGCGGCAGGATAGCATAGGTTGTTCCGGAACGGGGTGGGGTTGTAGAGTTTAGTGGGAGTTTCTTGGTCGACCATGACGTAGGGAAATAAGTCTGGTAAAGCAGAATGTGATTGGCTATCGAGGGATGTAGGCGGAGTATCGTCCGGCTGGCAAATCTGCTCGCTACCCCAGGTGGCTCGAAGGAAAGATGGCCGTCGGTGGAGGCGCCGTCTGCCTGCTAGGACGAGCTCCTCCAGAGGAAGAGGCCAGGAGCCACCGTAGCCCTCTTCCCCAGGACAGAGCACCGCTCCTGGGTACAGGGAGTCAGGCATGTGGGGCGAGACATGGTTTTCCTGGAGGTGGTTGGCCCGGAGTTCAGCCAGGCACACCTTCTTCTCCTCCCTGCGCCGCCTCCTCTGTCCTCCTCCTCTTCCTGTCTCCCCTGAGAGGAGGCTCTTGCTCCTCCTCTTCCTCCTGGAGGGCTCTGTGTGGGGGGGATGGGAGACAGCAGAGGGTGGGTGAGAGGAGAGGTAGATGTCTGGGAACTGGAGCTCACTATAGGGGATGAAGGGAGAGCGGGGGTGGGAAAGATGTTGGGGGTCCACATAGAGCCTACCTGTGGAAGGGAGAGGGTAAGAAGCGAGGCGGTCCCCCCCAGCCAGGTCAAGGTGAGGACAAATGAGACTAGAAACAGGAAGTGGTCTGTCGTAGAGAGAGGAAGTACGAGCCGGGAGCGTGTATCGTAGCGGTGTGGGTCTCGCCAGCCCCCTCTGCTGGTTCACAGATGTTACTACACCCAGCGTGCAGTATTGTGGGCTGAGGGGGCGCTCGGGGGGCAGGTGTGTATTCTCTGTGACATAAGCGAACCCTCCCGGGACTGTTTCCGTGGTGCCTTGCTGCGGAATGTGGACAGGCAGGCTGCCGCCATGGCGTCCCCAGTGTTCTATGGTCTTGGTGGCGTGGTCCAGTGAGGTCTCGACCTGGGCAGAGTTAACCAGGTCCTTAGCAGTGCGTAGCATCTTGAGCATGTTAGCCTGGGCATAGTTAGCTGTCAGGTCTGGGTTGGCCAGGTTAGGGAGGTCTGGTTCCTCCACCCCGTTGAAGCAACTGTAGATACCCTGGGAGACGGAAGAGAGGGAGGGAGGGGACAGAGGGAAAGTAAAGGAAGGGAGGGAGAGAGAGACAGAGAGAGAAAGAGAAAGAGAGAGAGAGAGAGAGAGAGAGAGAGAGAGAGAGAGAGAGAGAATAAATGATCTACTACATGTAACATTCAGTAGAAGCCCTGTAGAGAGATCTAGCTCAAAAGTTAAACCTCACAAGAAAGTCATTCGATTCAACAGATTTTGCCAGTTTGCACACACACTGAACACACACAGACTTGCTGAGCAAATAGTATCAAACTGCATGGGCAAACAGAGAGCTGAATCCCCTGACTGCACCGTTCACAGTCGACTGAAAAACTGACAAAGCCTAATTTAATTTGGCCCTCAGGGGCCCCCGTAGGGATTAACTATCAGATAGTAATTTAGCTGCTAATCTGATAAACCATGATACAGGTACAACGCTGCAATTACACACTGTTAGCAGAGCGTGCACACACACACACACATTTTTGGTGAGATTTTCTAGTCACTTTTACCCCTACCTACATCTACATATTACCTCAACTACCTATTACATTGACTTGCTACCAGTACTACCTCGTACATTGACTTGTATATGACCTCGATATTGCTATTTATTGTGTTACTATTTCATATTTTTATTTGCTAATTTATTTAACGGTAAATGTTTACACCGGTTGTACTAGGCGCATGTGAAAAATAAAATCAGATTTAATGAATTGAGTTGAGTCCATAGACTTTAGGCTGGTAATGTTTTTCACATTCGTTCCCTCCTTCTGCCTCTCCTACAAACACGCTCTTATCACATAGATTGGTTGCTGATTAACACTAATGTTGAGCTGGAATTTAAACCGTGGTTTGTGCTCATTAAAACTATTGTTCTGCAGATGATAATGTAGTCATAGGAATTATAAACAGCAATAAGGGCTCATATCAGGCGTTATTCATTCGCCACACATCATTAACTCTTACACGAGATTTGTTCTCTCTTTCTTTCTCTATACCTCTCTCTCTCTCTTTCTTTCTCTCTCTCTCTCTCTCTCTCTCTCTCTCTCTCTCTCTCTCTCTCTCTCTCTCTCTCTCTCTGTCTCTCTGTCTCACCCTGCTGATGGCGAGCAGGAAGTCCATCCTGGGAGACTTGTCTAGTTCCTTGTGAAGTTTCCAGTAGAGTAGATGTTCCCAGGAGAACACCAGCAGACTGAGCCCCATGGCCACCAGCAGCATGTAGAAGACCCCGGCCATGTTGTCTATGTCCAGCTTACTGCTCATCACCTCGTTCTTCTCATTCTGACAGATGCCTGACAGCCAGACTGTCTCCAAGCGCTGGGTGTCACCTGGGAGAGAGGAGAGGAGAGGGACGCAGTCAGAACCACCTTGAGAAGTGACTCACCAGTGAATTACCACAGTCAGATTCAGGTGCATGGGGTTTCTTTCAAATTAGGCTACTGAGGAAAATGTGATGATTTATGACTTACAAATTGGGGTTACCAGTGAGTGTGTGTGTGTGTGTGTGTGTGTGTGTGTGTGTGTGTGTGTGTGTGTGTGTGCGCGTGTGCATGACCCACCGTCTCCCAGGAACTGCAATAATGCCAGGTCAATTGGCCGTTTCCATCGGGAGTCTTTCTGCAGGGCGATACCGTAGCCCGTTGTAGCAAACACCTTCCCAGAGCCAATGGTCACAAGCTTACAGCCCTCGTCCTTCCCTGCCATGTAGTTCAACACCGCAGCATCATAGATAAAAGCATCCAGCTTCCTGGATGAGACGGAGAAGAATCAGAATGTGTTGCAGTTTTAATAAACCAAATGGAACTCCTCCCAGTAAATAAGCCTGGATCAAACTATGGGGATCATAGACGGTACTGTATTCTGAGGGCGTTGGACTGGGGATTAGGGGTTAGGGTTGAGAGCTGGAGGAGAGGTAAGGATTAAAGGCAGTGCGTTCTTACGCTGTCTTAAGGCTGTTGAGGGCATCCTCCACTCCTCTCTGGTTGTATTTGACCATGTGTGCGTGCATGTCGGGGTAGTTACTCCTGATGTTCCTCTCTGTGCTGCCGTTAGGGACTGTCCCAAACCGGAATGGAGGGTAGTGCTCCTGAGGCTTCTGGAACTGTGAGGAGAGGAGAGGAGAGGAGAGGAGAGGAGAGGAGAGGAGAGGAGAGGAGAGGAGAGGAGATTCAGCTCAGTGAGATCTAATTCAGAGCAGTTCTATTAATTTGAAACTGATTCGGTTAAAATCTCAAACCTCTCAATTCACTTTCATTGGAATGAACGCCATCCTACCCTTTTCAATTTGATTAAATGTGATATCATTCAAGGCCTGTCCTATTTAAGTCATTTCAGTAGCCATAGATTTAGTTCAGTCTAGTAGATCAACTCAGGGCCGTTTGGACTCGGTTCAGAGTTGAAATGACTCAGACTGCAGGGTGGATGAAACCTTTGAAAGAACCACACAGAACGCAGACGCTCATAAAACTCTATTAAAGTGTAAATAAAAACTGCTCTATTATTCTCTGTTAGCATTGACCTTCAGAGCCCTATGTAGATGGATAGACCTCTCGAAGATAACATCCTATACAAGTGTGTGTGTGTGTGCGTGTGCGTGTGCGTGTGCGTGTGTGTGTGCCTGCATGAACAGAGTGTGTATAGGAAGGAGTTTATGAATATATTGTTACAGGTCATATTGATCCATCAGCACTATGAACAGTGGTACAGACAGGAGTATCTGCATAAGTATAACCAGTGGTTAATTAATACAACCAGCATCACTCAGGGCCACGCTGCTTATTCTCAGCCTGGAAAAAGTCGTGTTCACTGTGTTCACAGAAGAATACAACATTGTCTCTATACCTCCCCTGAGGCCCGGTATCTCTCTCTCTCTGTTTATCTGTATCTCTCTCTCTCTCTCACTCTGTTTATCTGTATCTCTCTCTCTCTCTCTCTCTCTGTTTATCTGTATCTCTCTCTCTCTTTTTATCTGTATCTCTCTCTCTCTGTATCTCTCTCTCTCTGTTTATCTGTATCTCTCTCTCTCTGTTTATCTGTATCTCTCTCTCTCTCTCTCTGTTTATCTGTATCTCTCTCTCTCTCTTTTTATCTGTATCTCTCTCTCTCTGTTTATCTGTATCTCTCTCTCTCACTCTCTTTTTATCTGTATCTCTCTCTCTCTGTTTATCGGTATCTCTCTCACTCTCTTTTTAGCTGTATCTCTCTCTCTGTATCTCTCTCTTGCTCTCTTTTGATCTGTATCCCTCTCTCTCTGTTTATCTGTATCTCTCTCTCTCTCTCTCTCTGTGTTTATCTGTATCTCTCTCTCTCTGTTTATCTGTATCTCTCTCTCTCTCTCTGTGTTTATCTGTATCTCTCGCTCTCTTTTTATCTGTATCTCTCTCTCTGTTTATCTGTTTCTCTCTCTCTCTGTTTATCTGTCTCTCTCTCTCTGTTTATCTGTTTCTCTCTCTCTGTTTATCTGTATCGCTCTCTCTCTGTTTATCTGTATCTCTCTCTCTCTGTTTATCTATTTCTCTCTCTCTCTGTTTATCTGTTTCTCTCTCTCTCTCTGTATCTCTCTCTCTATTTATCTGTTTCTCTCTCTCTCCCTGTTTATCTGTTTCTCTCTCTGTATCTCCCTCTGTTTATTGGTTTCTGAATCTCTAAGTATCTCTCTATTTATCTCTCTGTCTCTGTTTATCTGTTTCTCTCTCTGTTTATTGGTTTCTCTCTCTGTATCTCTGTTTATCTGTTTCTCTCTCTGTACCTCTCTGTTTATTTGTTTCTCTCTGTATCTCTGTTTATCTGTTTCTCTCTCTGTATCTCTCTCTGTTTATATGGTTTCTCTCTCTGTATCTCTGTTTATTGGTTTCTCTCTCTGTATCTCTCTGTTTATATGGTTCCTCTCTCTGTATCTCTCTGTTTATATGGTTTCTCTCTCTGTATCTCTCTCTGTTTATATGGTTTGTCTCTCTGTATCTCTCTCTGTTTAATGGTTTCTCTCTCTGTATCTCTCTGTTTAATGGTTTCTCTCTCTGTATCTCTCTGTTTAATGGTTTCTCTCTCTGTATCTCTCTGTTTAATGGTTTCTCTCTCTGTATCTCTTTGTTTATTTGTTTCTCTCTGTATCGCTCTCTGTTTATTGGTTTCTCCCTGTATCTCTCTCTGTTTATCTGTTTCTCTCTCTGTTTATATGGTTTCTCTCTCTGTATCTCTCTCTGTTTATCTGTTTCTCTCTCTGTATCTCTCTCTGTTTAATGGTTTCTCTCTCTGTATCTCTCTCTGTTTAATGGTTTCTCTCTCTGTATCTCTCTCTTTATTGGTTTCTCTCTCTGTATCTCTCTGTTTATGTCACGTGTGCTCCTTCTCCAGCCTCTAGGTCACCAGGCTGCTCATTATGTCGCACACCTGTCACCATCGTTAGGCGCATCAGCGCATAATGACACTCACCTGGACTCCATCACCTCCCTGATTACCATCCCTATTTATGTCACTCTCTTTGGTTCCTTCCCCAGGCATCATTGTTTCGGTTTCAGTTTCATGGCTGTGCGTTGTTCGTTTTTCTTGTTTTGTATTATGTTTTGTTTAATGACGAAATCACTCGCTTTCTGAAATTGCTTCCCGACTCTCAGCGCACGTCGTTACAGTTTATCTGTTCCTGTCTTTCTCTCTGTTTCTCTCTTTCTCTCTGTTTCTCTCTCTCTGGATCTCTGAAACAAAATGTGTCGCTTGTCATTTTCCTCTTCTGTGATTACACTGAGGAATAGCGAGCTGAATGAAGAAGAATGTGTGTGGTGTATGAGATGAGTGTGGTGTGCTTGCGTGTGTGTGTGCGTGCGTGTGTCTTTGTGTTCACGTATGGAAGCTATTGAATGACAGGGTTAATCTTTGACAAGATGAGCTACAAGAGGACAGTTATCAGGATAGATGGATTGGTGGACGACTCAGGGATTGATTAATTGCCCTACCTTCTTGTCAGACAGTCCAGACACAGTGTCTATGTACTGCTCCTGGATCATGAAGGCAGCCAGGTTGGCGGTGTAGGAGGCCAGGAAGATGACCGCGAAGAAGGCCCACACCAGCACCATGATCTTACTGGTGGTTCCTTTAGGGTTCTCGATGGGGACCGAGTTATTGAACACGATGCCCCAAAGCAACCACACTGACTTCCCTATGGTGAAGGTAGGACCTCCTGCCGCTGGGGAGGGGTTGGAGGCAGGAGAGAAAGGAGGAGGAGGGGGGGTGTTTGGTTAATAAACTCATTGTATCATAACAGTATCATTAGCAGATGTCCAATATACGTCCATATGTTATTGATGTGTGTAATGAAACTTATGTCCATGTTATTGATGTGTGTAATGAAACATATGTCCATGTTATTGATGTGTAATGAAACATACGTCCATGTTATTGATGTGTAATGAAACATATGTCCATGTTATTGATGTTTGTAATGAAACATACGTCCATGTTATTGATGTGTGTAATGAAACATACGTCCATGTTATTGATGTGTAATGAAACATACGTCCATGTTATTGATGTGTAATGAAACATACGTCCATGTTATTGATGTTTGTAATGAAACATACGTCCATGTTATTGATGTTTGTAATGAAACATACGTCTATGTTATTGATGTGTGTAATGAAACATACGTCCATGTTATTGATGTGTGTAATGAAACATATGTCCATGTTATTGATGTGTGTAATGAAACATATGTCCATGTTATTGATGTGTAATGAAACATACGTCCATGTTATTGATGTGTAATGAAACATATGTCCATGTTATTGATGTTTGTAATGAAACATACGTCCATGTTATTGATGTGTGTAATGAAACATACGTCCATGTTATTGATGTGTAATGAAACATACGTCCATGTTCCTATACTGCTGATGGCTGTATCATGCATTTCCAATTAGCTTGTTTGTACAGCCCCTTACTAGACCTAATAGAATTTGGACCTTTTGATCTCTCTATCACGTTTCCATTCATAGGTTGTTCCCTATCCCATCACTCAACCCAGCAGCAGCACTCAACACAGTAATGCTGTGAGTAATGCTGAGAGGATCATTAGCGATCCTCTCAGCATTAGACTAGTCACTGAAGGGTTTGCCGTTAGCCTGCCTCTAGCTGTGTGTCGTGTTGGGTAGCACAGTGTTAGCCGTTAGCCTACATCTAGCTGTGTGTCATGTTGGGTAGCACAGTGTTAGCCGTTAGCCTGCCTCTAGCTGTGTGTCGTGTTGGGTAGCACAGTGTTAGCCGTTAGCCTACCTCTAGTTGTGTGTCGTGTTGGGTAACACAGTGTTAGCCGTTAGCCTGCCTCTAGCTGTGTCGTGTTGTGTAACACAGTGTTAGCCGTCAGCCTGCCTCTAGCTGTGTGTCGTGTTGGGTAACACAATGTTAGCCGTCAGCCTGCCTCTAGCTGTGTGTCGTGTTGGGTAGCACAGTGTTAGCCGTCAGCCTTCCACTAGCTGTGTGTTGTGTTGGGTAGCACAGTCTTAGCCGTTAGCCTGCCTCTAGCTGTGTGTCGTGTTGGGTAACACAGTGTTAGCCGTTAGCCTGCCTCTAGCTGTGTGTCGTGTTGGGTAGCACAGTCTTAGCCACTAGCCTGCCTCTAGCTGTGTGTCGTGTTGGGTAGCACAGTGTTAGCCATTAGCCTGCCTCTAGTTGTGTTGTGTTGGGTAACACAGTGTTAGCTGCTAGTCTGCCTCTAGTTGTGTGTTGTGTAACACGGTGTTAGCCGTTAGCGTGCCTCTAGTTCTGTTGTGTTGTGTAACACCTTGTTAGCCGCTAGCCTGCTTCTAGCTGTCTGTCGTGTTGTGTAACACAGTGTTAGTCACTAGCCTGCCTCTAGTTGTGTGTTGTGTTGTGTAACACAGTGTTAGCTGCTAGCCTGCTTCTAGTTGTGTGTCGTGTTGTGTAACACAGTGTTAGTCACTAGCCTGCCTCTAGTTGTGTGTTGTGTTGTGTAACACAGTGTTAGCTGCTAGCCTGCCTCTAGCTGTCTTGTCGTATTGGGGAACACAGACTCAGCCCATCCATCTTTGCCAGCTTGGAGAAGCCAAATCCATCTCCATCAGATTAGCCTAGCGACAAACACTAATTAAACCAGGAAGTGACCTTTCAGACCGCGAGACGAGAGCGGGCTCTGGCAGCTCGGCATGCTGGGATTGATTAGCCGTCTTTGTTGAGTGCAGTGCTATACCCCACTCTCCCAGGGACTCTCGGGGTCTGGCATTCTGTGTCAATACCTGCCTAAAACCACTTTAAAACTCTTGGCACCTAGCTTCTGTTTCTAGTATGTCAGAGTTTTTTGTGTAGTAGGACACAGCCGTTTCCCATACTAGTGTAGCCGATAAACAACTCTCACTTTCCTGTGTTTGTGTGAATAAGCAGTGTTTTTTTTATTATTATGATTTATTTTTAGGGGGTGGTTCAGCTTTAATAGTGCAGGTAGAGTGTGGCTTCTATCAATGTAAATGTCTGCATCATTTCCAATCCCCCATATATATTTTGTGTAAATATGTATATAAAATATGTTTTTAAAATGTATTTTCCTTAATTATTTTCACCTAACCCTACCACCCCTCTCGTACACTTCCCTGTGTTCGGGTGAATAAGCAGGGTTAATGACCAGCTGAGTTTCAACCCAAGTCACCTGTGTGAGCCCTCAGCGCTAAAGCCAGGGTAGCAGCAGGTGTGCCTCAACTCACCTTTAGCGCTGACCAAGCTGCGGTTGTAGCCGACAGGACTGAAGTACTCAAACACGAATACGGTCACAGCTACCACGGTCAGGCACATTACAAACATCATCACCCACACCGCTGGGCTATAGGGCTCTGGGAGAGAGGAGGAGAGACAGTGAGGAGGGAGAGAGAGAGGGAGGGAGGGATCTTTCTTTTGGACTGGCCAATGATGGCTAATAATGTCTCCGGTATAGTATCTACAGAAGACTTAAAGAGTCATAGGATTGTTCATCCATTGCTTTGGTTGTCGTATAAGCTCGTCTACTGCCAGGCTCAAACAAAGCAATTATACACACTGAGCAGCTCAGGGAGAGAAAAGGCAGAGATAAAAATGACTAATTTTAACATGGGAAAATATCCGCCAACTTGTTTTCATTTTGATTTGGTTGTTTCAGGGTTTATGTATGATGTAGTGGTATCTGCAGGATAAATCGAAAGTTACCTAAAACGGAAAGCAGACCACTGAGACAGAAC
>NC_042958.1:51498685-51596185 GCF_901001165.1 Salmo trutta
CCAGTAAACATGTGTTTGTCATGTATTATCATTGCATTAAACTCCTCCTGTCTATCCAGTAACATGTGGTTTGTCATGTATAATCATTACATTAAACTCCTGTCTATCCAGTAACATGTGGTTTGTCATGTATTATCATTGCATTAAACTCCTGTCTATCCAGTAACATGTGGTTTGTCATGTATAATCATTACATTAAACTCCTGTCTATCCAGTAACATGTGGTTTGTCATGTATAATCATTCCATTAAAGTCCTCCTGTCTATCCAGTAACATGTGGTTTGTCATGTATAATCATTCCATTAAACTCCTGTCTATCCAGTAACATGTGGTTTGTCATGTATAATCATTACATTAAACTCCTGTCTATCCAGTAACATGTGGTTTGTCATGTATAATCATTACATTAAACTCCTGTCTATCCAGTAACATGTGGTTTGTCATGTATAATCATACATTAACCTGTCTATCCAGTAACATGTGGTTTGTCATGTAAATCATTACATTAAACTCCTGTCTATCCAGTAACTGTGGTTTGTCATGTATAATCATTACATTAAACTCCTGTCTATCCAGTAACATGTGGTTTGTCATGTATAATCATTACATTAAACTCCTGTCTATCCAGTAACATGTGGTTTGTCATGTATAATCATTACATTAAACTCCTGTCTATCCAGTAACATGTGGTTTGTCATGTATAATAATAACCTGTCTATCCAGTAACATGTGGTTTGTCATGTATAATCATCACATAACTCCTGTCTATCCAGTAACATGTGGTTGTCATGTATAATCATTACATTAAACTCCTGTCTATCCAGTAACATGTGGTTTGTCATGTATAATCATTACATTAAACTCCTGTCTATCCAGTAACATGTGGTTTGTCATGTATAATCATTACATTAAACTCCTGTCTATCCAGTAACATGTGGATTGTCATGTATAATCATTACATTAAACTCCTCCTGTCTATCCAGTAACATGTGGTTTGTCATGTATAATCATTACATTAAACTCCTGTCTATCCAGTAACATGTGGTTTGTCATGTATTATCATTGCATTAAACTCCTCCTGTCTATCCAGTAACATGTGGTTTGTCATGTATAATCATTACATTAAACTCCTGTCTATCCAGTAACATGTGGTTGTCATGTATTATCATTGCATTAAATCTCCTGTCTATCCAGTAACATGTGGTTTGTCATGTATAATCATTACATTAAACTCCTGTCTATCCAGTAACATGTGGTTTGTCATGTATAATCATTACATTAAACTCCTCCTGTCTATCCAGTAACATGTGGTTTGTCATGTATAATCATTCCATTAAACTCCTGTCTATCCAGTAACATGTGGTTTGTCATGTATAATCATTACATTAAACTCCTGTCTATCCAGTAACATGTGGTTTGTCATGTATAATCATTACATTAAACTCCTGTCTATCCAGTAACATGTGGTTTGTCATATTATAATCATTACATTAAACTCCTGTCTATCCATAACATGTGGTTTGTCATGTATAATCATTACATTAAACTCCTGTCTATCCAGTAACATGTGGTTTGTCATGTATAATCATTACATTAAACTCCTGTCTATCCAGTAACATGTGGTTTGTCATGTATAATCATTACATTAAACTCCTGTCTATCCAGTAACATGTGGTTTGTCATGTATAATCATTACATTAAACTCCTGTCTATCCAGTAACATGTGGTTTGTCATGTATAATCATTACATTAAACTCCTGTCTATCCAGTAACATGTGGTTTGTCATGTATAATCATTACATTAAAACTCCTCTGTCTATCCAGTAACATGTGGTTTGTCATGTATAATCATTACATTAAACTCCTGTCTATCCAGTAACATGTGGTTTGTCATGTATAATCATTACATTAAACTCCTGTCTATCCAGTAACATGTGGATTTGTCATGTATAATCATTACATTAAACTCCTGTCTATCCAGTAACATGTGGTTTGTCATGTATAATCATTACATTAAACTCCTGTCTATCCAGTAACATGTGGTTTGTCATGTATTATCATTGCATTAAACTCCTCCTGTCTATCCAGTAACATGTGGTTTGTCATGTATAATCATTACATTAAACTCCTGTCTATCCAGTAACATGTGGTTTGTCATGTATTATCATTACATTAAACTCCTGTCTATCCAGTAACATGTGGTTTGTCATGTATAATCATTACATTAAACTCCTCCTGTCTATCCAGTAACATGTGGTTTGTCATGTATAATCATTACATTAAACTCCCTGTCTATCCAGTAACATGTGGTTTGTCATGTATAATCATTACATTAAACTCGCTGTCTATCCAGTAACATGTGGTTTGTCATGTATAATCATTACATTAAACTCCTGTCTATCCAGTAACATGTGGTTTGTCATGTATAATCATTACATTAAACTCCTGTCTATCCAGTAACATGTGGTTTGTCATGTATATCATTACATTAAACTCCTGTCTATCCAGTAACATGTGGTTTGTCATGTATATCATTACATTAAACTCCTGTCTATCCAGTAACATGTGGTTTGTCATGTATAATCATTACATTAAACTCCTGTCTATCCAGTAACATGTGGTTTGTCATGTATAATCATTACATTAAACTCCTGTCTATCCAGTAACATGTGGTTTGTCATGTATAATCATTACATTAAACTCCTGTCTATCCAGTAACATGTGGTTTGTCATGTATAATCATTACATTAAACTCCTGTCTATCCAGTAACATGTGGTTTGTCATGTATAATCATTACATTAAACTCCTGTCTATCCAGTAACATGTGGTTTGTCATGTATAATCATTACATTAAACTCCTGTCTATCCAGTAACATGTGGTTTGTCATGTATAATCATTACATTAAACTCCTGTCTATCCAGTAACATGTGGTTTGTCATGTATAATCATTACATTAAACTCCTGTCTATCCAGTAACATGTGGTTTGTCATGTATAATCATTACATTAACTACTCCTGTCTATCCAGTAACATGTGGTTTGTCATGTATAATCATTACATTAAACTCCTGTCTATCCAAGTAACATGTGGTTTGTCATGTATATCACTCCTGTCTATCCAGTAACATGTGGTTTGTCATGTATAATCATTACATTAAACTCCTGTCTATCCAGTAACATGTGGTTTGTCATGTATAATCATTACATTAAACTCTCCTGTCTATCCAGTAACATGTGGTTTGTCATGTATATCATTACATTAAACTCCTGTCTATCCAGTAACATGTGGTTTGTCATGTATTAATCATTACATTAAACTCCTCCTGTCTATCCAGTAACATGTGGTTTGTCATGTATAATCATTACATTAAACTCCTGTCTATCCAGTAACATGTGGTTTGTCATGTATAATCATTACATTAACCTCCTGTCTATCCAGTAACATGTGGTTTGTCATGTATAATCATTACATTAAACTCCTGTCTATCCAGTAACATGTGGTTTGTCATGTATAATCATTACATTAAACTCCTGTCTATCCAGTAACATGTGGTTTGTCATGTATAATCATTACATTAAACTCCTGTCTATCCAGTAACATGTGGTTTGTCATGTATAATCATTACATTAAACTCCTGTCTATCCAGTAACATGTGGTTTGTCATGTATAATCATTACATTAAACTCCTGTCTATCCAGTAACATGTGGTTTGTCATGTATAATCATTACATTAAACTCCTGTCTATCCAGTAACATGTGGTTTGTCATGTATAATCATTACATTAAACTCCTGTCTATCCAGTAACATGTGGTTTGTCATGTATAATCATTACATTAAACTCCTCTGTCTATCCAGTAACATGTGGTTTGTCATGTATAATCATTACATTAATCTCCTGTCTATCCAGTAACATGTGGTTTGTCATGTATAATCATTACATTAAACTCCCTGTCTATCCAGTAACATGTGGTTTGTCATGTATAATCATTACATTAAACTCCTGTCTATCCAGTAACATGTGGTTTGTCATGTATAATCATTACATTAAACTCCTGTCTATCCAGTAACATGTGGTTTGTCATGTATAATCATTACATTAAACTCCTGTCTATCCAGTAACATGTGGTTTGTCATGTATAATCATTACATTAAACTCCTGTCTATCCAGTAACATGTGGTTTGTCATGTATAATTCATTACATTAAACTCCTGTCTATCCAGTAACATGTGGTTTGTCATGTATAATCATTACATTAAACTCTTCCTGTCTATCCAGTAACATGTGGTTTGTCATGTATAATCATTACATTAAACTCCTGTCTATCCAGTAACATGTGGTTGTCATGTATAATCATTACATAAACTCCTGTCTATCCAGTAACATGTGGTTTGTCATGTATTATCATTACATTAAACTCCTGTCTATCCAGTAACATGTGGTTTGTCATGTATAATCATTACATTAAACTCCTGTCTATCCAGTAACATGTGGTTTGTCATGTATAATCATTACATTAAACTCCTGTCTATCCAGTAACATGTGGTTTGTCATGTATAATCATTACATTAACTCCTGTCTATCCAGTAACATGTGGTTTGTCATGTATATCATTACATTAAACTCCTGTGTCTATCAGTTACTCCTGTCTATCCAGTAACATGATGGTTTGTCATGTATAATCATTACATTAAACCTCCTGTCTATCCAGTAACATGTGGTTTGTCATGTATAATCATTACATTAAACTCCTGTCTATCCAGTAACATGTGGTTTGTCATGTATAATCATTACATTAAATCTCCTGTCTATCCAGTAACATGTGGTTTGTCATGTATATCATTACATTAAACTCCTGTCTATCCAGTAACATGTGGTTTGTCATGTATAATCATTACATTAATCTCCTGTCTATCCAGTAACATGTGGTTTGTCATGTATAATCATTCCATTTAAACCTCCTGTCTATCCAGTAACATGTGGTTTGTCATGTATAATCATTACATTAAACTCCTGTCTATCCAGTAACATGTGGTTTGTCATGTATAATCATTACATTAAATCTCCTGTCTATCCAGTAACATGTGGTTTGTCATGTATAATCATTACATTAAACTCCTGTCTATCCAGTAACATGTGGTTTGTCATGTATAATCATACATTAAACTCCTGTCTATCCAGTAACATGTGGTTTGTCATGTATAATCATTACATTAAACTCCTGTCTATCCAGTAACATGTGGTTTGTCATGTATAATCATTACATTAAACTCCTGTCTATCCAGTAACATGTGGTTTGTCATGTATAATCATTACATTAAACTCCTGTCTATCCAGTAACATGTGGTTTGTCATGTATAATCATTACATTAAACTCCTGTCTATCCAGTAACATGTGGTTTGTCATGTATATCATTACATTAAACTCCTTGTCTATCCAGTAACATGTGGTTTGTCATGTATAATCATTACATTAAACTCCTGTCTATCCAGTAACATGTGGTTTGTCATGTATAATCATTACATTAAACTCCTGTCTATCCAGTAACATGTGGTTTGTCATGTATAATCATTACATTAAACTCCTGTCTATCCAGTAACATGTGGTTGTCATGTATAATCATTACATTAAACTCCCTGTCTATCCAGTAACATGTGGTTTGTCATGTATATCATTACATTAAACTCCTGTCTATCCAGTAACATGTGGTTTGTCATGTATAATCATTACATTAAACTCCTGTCTATCCAGTAACATGTGGTTTGTCATGTATAATCATTACATTAAACTCCTCCTGTCTATCCAGTAACATGTGGTTTGTCATGTATAATCATTACATTAAACTCCCTGTCTATCCAGTAACATGTGGTTTTGTCATGTATAATCATTACATTAAACTCCTGTCTATCCAGTAACATGTGGTTTGTCATGTATAATCATTACATTAAACTCCTGTCTATCCAGTAACATGTGGTTTGTCATGTATAATCATTACATTAAACTCCTGTCTATCCAGTAACATGTGGTTTGTCATGTATAATCATTACATTAAACTCCTGTCTATCCAGTAACATGTGGTTTGTCATGTATAATCATTACATTAAACTCCCTGTCTATCCAGTAACATGTGGTTTGTCATGTATAATCATTACATTAAACTCCTGTCTATCCAGTAACATGTGGTTTGTCATGTATAATCATTACATTAAACTCCTGTCTATCCAGTAACATGTGGTTTGTCATGTATAATCATTACATTAAACTCCTGTCTATCCAGTAACATGTGGTTTGTCATGTATTATCATAACATTAAACTCCTGTCTATCCAGTAACATGTGGTTTGTCATGTATTATCATTACATTAAACTCCTGTCTATCCAGTAACATGTGGTTTGTCATGTATAATCATTACATTAAACTCCTGTCTATCCAGTAACATGTGGTTTGTTATGTATAATCATTACATTAAACTCCTGTCTATCCAGTAACATGTGGTTTGTCATGTATAATCATTACATTAAACTCCTGTCTATCCAGTAACATGTGGTTTGTCATGTATTATCATTGCATTAAACTCCTGTCTATCCAGTAACATGTGGTTTGTCATGTATAATCATTACATTAAACTCCTGTCTATCCAGTAACATGTGGTTTGTCATGTATAATCATTACATTAAACTCCTCCTGTCTATCCAGTAACATGTGGTTTGTCATGTATAATCATTACATTAAACTCCTGTCTATCCAGTAACATGTGGTTTGTCATGTATAATCATTACATTAAACTCCTGTCTATCCAGTAACATGTGGTTTGTCATGTATAATCATTACATTAAACTCCTGTCTATCCAGTAACATGTGGATTGTCATGTATAATCATTACATTAAACTCCTCCTGTCTATCCAGTAACATGTGGTTTGTCATGTATAATCATTACATTAAACTCCTGTCTATCCAGTAACATGTGGTTTGTCATGTATTATCATTGCATTAAACTCCTCCTGTCTATCCAGTAACATGTGGTTTGTCATGTATAATCATTACATTAAACTCCTGTCTATCCAGTAACATGTGGTTTGTCATGTATTATTATTGCATTAAACTCCAGTCTATCCAGTAACATGTGGTTTGTCATGTATAATCATTACATTAAACTCCTGTCTATCCAGTAACATGTGGTTTGTCATGTATAATCATTACATTAAACTCCTCCTGTCTATCCAGTAACATGTGGTTTGTCATGTATAATCATTCCATTAAACTCCTCCTGTCTATCCAGTAACATGTGGTTTGTCATGTATAATCATTACATTAAACTCCTGTCTATCCAGTAACATGTGGTTTGTCATGTATAATCATTACATTAAACTCCTGTCTATCCAGTAACATGTGGTTTGTCATATATAATCATTACATTAAACTCCTGTCTATCCAATAACATGTGGTTTGTCATGTATAATCATTACATTAAACTCCTGTCTATCAAATAACATGTGGTTTGTCATGTATAATCATTACATTAAACTCCTGTCTATCCAGTAACATGTGGTTTGTCATGTGTAATCATTACATTAAACTCCTGTCTATCCAGTTACATGTGGTTTGTCATGTATAATCATTACATTAAACTCCTGTCTATCCAGTAACATGTGGTTTGTCATGTATAATCATTACATTAAACTCCTGTCTATCCAGTAACATGTGGTTTGTCATGTATTATCATTACATTAAACTCCTCCTGTCTATCCAGTAACATGTGGTTTGTCATGTATAATCATTACATTAAACTCCTGTCTATCCAGTAACATGTGGTTTGTCATTTAAACTCCTGTCTATCCAGTAACATGTGGTTTGTCATGTATAATCATTACATTGAACTCCTGTCTATCCAGTAACATGTGGTTTGTCATGTATTATCATTACATTAAACTCCTCCTGTCTATCCAGTAACATGTGGTTTGTCATGTATTATTATTACATTAAACTCCTGTCTATCCAGTAACATGTGGTTTGTCATGTATAATCATTACATTAAACTCCTCCTGTCTATACAGTAACATGTGGTTTGTCATGTATTATCATTACATTAAACTCCTCCTGTCTATCCAGTAACATGTGGTTTGTCATGTATAATCATTACATTAAACTCCTCCTGTCTATCCAGTAACATGTGGTTTGTCATGTATAATCATTACATTAAACTCCTGTCTATCCAGTAACATGTGGTTTGTCATGTATAATCATTACATTAAACTCCTGTCTATCCAGTAACATGTGGTTTGTTATGTATAATCATTACATTAAACTCCTGTCTATCCAGTAACATGTGGTTTGTCATGTATAATCATTACATTAAATCCTGTCTATCCAGTAACATGTGGTTTGTCATGTATAATCATTACATTAAACTCCTCCTGTCTATCCAGTAACATGTGGTTTGACATGTATTATCATTACATTAAACTCCTGTCTATCCAGTAACATGTGGTTTGTCATGTATAATCATTACATTAAACTCCTCCTGTCTATCCAGTAACATGTGGTTTGTCATGTATTATCATTACATTAAACTCCTGTCTATCCAGTAACATGTGGTTTGTCATGTATAATCATTACATTAAACTCCTCCTGTCTATCCAGTAACATGTGGTTTGTCATGTATAATCATTACATTAAACTCCTCCTGTCTATCCAGTAACATGTGGTTTGTCATGTATAATCATTACATTAAACTCCTGTCTATCCAGTAACATGTGGTTTGTCATGTATAATCATTACATTAAACTCCTGTCTATCCAGTAACATGTGGTTTGTCATGTATAATCATTACATTAAACTCCTGTCTATCCAGTAACATGTGGTTTGTCATGTGTAATCATTACATTAAACTCCTGTCTATCCAGTAACATGTGGTTTGTCATGTATAATCATTACATTAAACTCCTGTCTATCCAGTAACATGTGGTTTGTCATGTATAATCATTACATTAAACTCCTGTCTATCCAGTAACATGTGGTTTGTCATGTATAATCATTACATTAAACTCCTCCTGTCTATCCAGTAACATGTGGTTTGTCATGTATAATCATTACATTAAACTCCTGTCTATCCAGTAACATGTGGTTTGTCATGTATAATCATTACATTAAACTCCAGTCTATCCAGTAACATGTGGTTTGTCATGTATTATCAATACATTAAAATCCTGTCTATCCAGTAACATGTGGTTTGTCATGTATAATCATTACATTAAACTCCTCCTGTCTATCCAGTAACATGTGGTTTGACATGTATTATCATTACATTAAACTCCTGTCTATCCAGTAACATGTGGTTTGTCATGTATAATCATTACATTAAACTCCTCCTGTCTATCCAGTAACATGTGGTTTGTCATGTATTATCATTACATTAAACTCCTGTCTATCCAGTAACATGTGGTTTGTCATGTATAATCATTACATTAAACTCCTCCTGTCTATCCAGTAACATGTGGTTTGTCATGTATAATCATTGCATTAAACTCCTCCTGTCTATCCAGTAACATGTGGTTTGTCATGTATAATCATTACATTAAACTCCTGTCTATCCAGTAACATGTGGTTTGTCATGTATAATCATTACATTAAACTCCTGTCTATCCAGTAACATGTGGTTTGTCATGTATAATCATTACATTAAACTCCTGTCTATCCAGTAACATGTGGTTTGTCATGTGTAATCATTACATTAAACTCCTGTCTATCCAGTAACATGTGGTTTGTCATGTATAATCATTACATTAAACTCCTGTCTATCCAGTAACATGTGGTTTGTCATGTATAATCATTACATTAAACTCCTGTCTATCCAGTAACATGTGGTTTGTCATGTATAATCATTACATAAACTCCTGTCTATCCAGTAACATGTGGTTTGTCATGTATAATCATTACATTAAACTCCTGTCTATCCAGTAACATGTGGTTTGTCATGTATAATCATTACATTAAACTCCTGTCTATCCAGTAACATGTGGTTTGTCATGTATAATCATTACATTAAACTCCTCCTGTCTATCCAGTAACATGTGGTTTGTCATGTATAATCATTACATTAAACTCCTGTCTATCCAGTAACATGTGGTTTGTCATGTATAATCATTACATTAAACTCCAGTCTATCCAGTAACATGTGGTTTGTCATGTATTATCAATACATTAAACTCCTCCTTGTGACTTCATGTTTGAGTAAAACTGTACAGTCATACTAAGGCCTCTATTCAATCCACATCGCTGAAGTTCAGTGTAACAGCGTTATTTAAATTTAAAGGCTATGTTGCTGCGTTAGTGGAGACTGCGTTCACGGTAAACACCACATATGTCGTCTCAATGTGAAATGACCTTTACATTTCTACTGTAAGTCTTCAGCGATACAGATTGACTAGGGTCCTAAATCAATGTAAATATTTCCATAGCTGGACATATTCCACCAAACCCACATTGCATACTGTTCCCAGTGTGTGTTTGCGCATAGGAAGCAGTAGTTTGTAAACACAGACACTCCATAAACAATGCTTCTGTGGGTTTGATTGAATTGGAGACCAGAGTTCACCATGTCTCTGTTTGAAGCTGTGAAGAGTCTGACTCAGCAGAAACGGAAAACTGTGTTACGGACATGTGTGTGTTCCTCTGACTGGTCTGTACTGAAACACGGTGGACTATTGAAGGGTATTGTGCTGGTCTCTATTGTCTGGTCTTTGTGGAGGAGTATTACTGTAGAACAGCTGCTTGTTGATGACAGTGAGTGTTGTTTCTAATGGCTGTATTTACATCATAATAACCACTGGGGGGTGCTATCGAACAGGGCGTTGAATGAAGCCTCTGCCTGCTCAATGCTCAGGCGAATAGAGCAGGAGAGTTGACATGATGGCTACACAGCTGGATGGAGTCCCACATAACTTACAGGAAAACCCCACAAACAGGTGGTTACAGAGACCTGATTGTGCTACTTCATTTTAATGCATTCATTGTAAATCCGTTTGGATAAGAACCTTTGATAAGTTTGCTAAATTACAAAATGTTGTGGTGTTTAGGCCTCCGTGTTGATTAAAGGTGCAATATGTAGAAATCACTCCGCCATTTCCTGGTTGCTAAAATTAAAATAATTCGCCTAATTTCAGTTGACGTGACAAAACAGCCAAGTCGCAGTTGTAAATGAGAACTTGTTCTCAACTAGCCTACCTGGTTAAATAAAAGTGAATTATTATTATTTTTTTTTTTTAAACAAACACTCAGTGTAGAGAATCACTGTACCATCTAAACCACTGTGACATATTTTTTTCAGCTGTTTGAAGCTGGTGTACCAAACTGAAAGTAAAAGATACAAAAACAAAACTTAAGAACGGGAAGCATAGAAATACATCAAAAATCACTAATCTGACAGAAAGAACAGGTTGTCTATTGAAGCTGATCTACAGCATGAAGCTCCAATGCCACCTTGTTGTCCTCAGATAAAGCTATTCTCTAGTGACTCCTTCAGTGCTACATCTTAACCCAGGGCACCAGACCATGTGATGCAATGACAATATAAATGGACTTAAGACACCGGTGGAGACCTGGGGTAATTCTCAATAGTCTTTCCTTAAATTCCTCGTCCTCTCCCTGGCTGTCTCAACCTATCAAAGGGAAGCGAGGAGAGTATTCGAGGACATTAGAAGCGGGTTTTCCTTGTTTCCCTTCTCCTCACCTTCGTCTCAAAACGTCAGAGGTAGGCTTAGGGCTCAATTCAATCCGTATTGTGGAATTTCCGAGCTTGAAATGTAAAAGGTAGTTTCCGATTGCAGCATTTAACGTGAATGCCGTCTCCACGAACGCACGAACATTGCCTTTTAAATTAAATCGTGCTATGGCGCTGAAGTCACGCAACACGGATTGAATCAAGCCCTAAGTAACAAGATTGGAGAAGGATGGCGTCCCTCTGACATTTTGAGGCGGCAGGCAGAAGACGGGAGAGAAACAAGGAATTGAGGAAAGACTTGAGAATGAGCTCAGGGTTTTTATTCCCAGCTCATGTCAACATGACGTCTGTAACCTTTGAGAAGACAAACGGGTAGAGAACAAGCGAGAGCGACAGATGGCCAGAGAGATGGACAGCATGCTGGAAATGTGACGGTAGGTCAGTGAATGTGTGTGTGAGTCAGTATTAGTGTGGGTGTGTGTGCATGAACGTGTGTGGCAGTGGTGGATATTGTGTGTGTAGAAGCTGACCTGCAGCAGTGTCCTCATTAATCACAGAGAAGACCGGGACCAAGAGACTTGTCCTACATCTGACACACTCACAGGAGTACGCAGTCCGCCTTAAATAAGGTTACACACGGGAGTACGCAGTCCACCTTAAATAAGGTTACACACGGGAGTACGCAGTCCGCCTTAAATAAGGTAACAATACTGCCCTAAATAGGTGCAGACTATTTAACACCGCCGTGTCGCCTTTAATGAGAACACAACATGACTGGAAATCTTAAGACTTCTAAGGCAGACACACACTATCAATAGATTCAGGTGACCAGTTACAGTAGCAGAGTAGGACCATGTTAATCAGACCATGCACTACAGTATCATTAGTATGAAGCAATCAGTGGAGGCTGGTGGGAGGTGCTATAGGAGGACAGGCTCATTGTAATGGCTGCGATGGAATAAATGGACCGGTATCAAAACACGACAATCATATGGAAACCATGTTTGACTCCGTTACATTAATTCCATTCCAGACATTATGAGCCCATCCTCCTATAGCTCCTCCCACCAGCCTCCACTGGAAGTGATGTACAGGACACACATTCTAAGTGCTAGCAGGACATTGGAACACTGGTTAAACTGTCTGTTTCGGACATGAAGAGACAGAGACACAAAACGGTGCTGAAATATTTTTATTAAATACTTTCAAGATCCAAGTTGAATAACAAAGCTATGATAAAGGACCTACTAACACTGAGACAAACATGTGATCGTCCTCAATTCATGGTTTTATTTTACCGTACATCATGATCATGCAACAAAAAGAAAAGTCCAGCGTCCAACGACTGCTGGGGAAAGAAAGCGCAGGCCGACAGGTTAACATCACAACGCAGGGAGAGTACTGACAATGAGCTTCATACCAAGCTAAGGCTCCGCAATCCTTTTTGTAATTAAATAGTATTTTTCATTTTTTATTTTTTTTAATCTCATGTCACCTATTCAATATTCTGGATGGAGGCGGGTTTTTCATTTTTATTTCAAAAGATGCAAATATGATATAGTTAGTATATACCCTATCCTCTACCCTAGTTCAGGTAGGTGCACGGTGGAGATGCTTAAACTGAAAACATGCATACACCTCTCTCTGGTTTAATTCCACAAATAATTATGTGATCTCTGAACACTACCGCTCTTCTCTCACCTGAATGGCCAATATAAGGACTGAAATACCACTGAGGGGGTGAAATTAAATGAATACATTTACTGTTCATTTTAATTGATTATGTTGTTTCCACGTTCACCCTCTATTCCCTTTTTCCTGTGTGTGTGTGTGTGTGTGTGTGTGTGTGTGTGTGTGTAACAGATTTCTATCCTCAACAACTGATCTTCATTAAGTCCCTTCCTTCCCTGTGATATTATAACCAGCTAGTCTGATCAGTTAAATAGTTGGCGTAACTTTAGTGTGTGTGTGTGTGTGTGTGTAATATATATAGAGTGCAGAACTTTCCAAACAGCAAACAAAAACAACAAAAACATCGTCAACAAAACCCAAACCAGGAGACAGACAGACACACACATTCAAACAGAGAAACAAACACCGCTCTACAAATGGGGAGAATGAAGGGCACTGTTACTAATGGAGGGACACCGCACAAAGAACAGATGAAAACACACTGCCAGGGTTTCACCATGGAGACG
Source organism: Salmo trutta (assembly GCF_901001165.1). Classification (NCBI taxonomy): domain Eukaryota; kingdom Metazoa; phylum Chordata; class Actinopteri; order Salmoniformes; family Salmonidae; genus Salmo; species Salmo trutta. Next base: position 51,512,606 of record NC_042958.1, read on the forward strand.
GTGCAGCGGTGAAGATATGTTACAACGCCTGACACACCAGTGTGTAGTTGTGAACAAGTGTGTTCACGATATGCATTTACACAGACCGTGTGAGACTGGAGGCTCAGGACGTGAGGATAGAGTAAGAACTTGGGCGGGAGGCGTGCATGTGTTGACGTGTGAGCGCCTTGAGGGGGACTTGTTGATCGTCACCCAGTGTCAACCACATGTAGACGTCAGAGGTTATGTCAAAATGGGGCCAGGAACATGGGACTACGGCTGGTGTGTGTGACCAGATGGTGTTCACCCCTTTGTCGTGCACTCTGAATGAGTCTCTTAGACTTACACACACACGCACACACACACGCGCACACACGCGCGCACACACACGCGCGTACACACACGCGCGTACACACACACACACACCATCTAAAACACAGCCAGAGGGTGGGAGAGTGAAATGGAGAGGGGAGGGGTGAGGAAAGGGAGAGAGCGAGAGAAAACATGCAAAATGCAGACGCCTTTTCCCAAAAGTCCCTCTCTCCCACTGCAGACAGATAAAACAGACAGGCCACACTGCAGCTTCACTTTTACAATAAAACCCCTTTTTAAAACTCAGTCACTTACAATTTGTCTCAAACAGACTCAGTCCACAGAAACGCAACGTAAACACAAGGCTAAAAACACAACAGAAACAAAACCGCTCTCGAATGCACCCCCCTACCTTCCCTTCTCTCAAAAAAACTAAACCAGCAAAAAACACAGAAACGTGTAAAAAGCCTACAGTTGTACACTTTGGTGTTTCCTTACATCAAGTTATTACATCCTTTCTGATCGAACCGACTGTCCTTCCGTACAGAATTCTCCATTTACAAAACCCAACATGTCACCTCTTACAAATCACACACATTCTCCTCTCCTCTCATTCGACGTATATATAAATGCTTGGTAGGGTTGGGTGTTGTCTGATACTAGTCATATATTATCCTGTATACTTACAACTCATTGTCATATCTGGCATTACAAGTTCATTAACCCTTCCTCCCCCCAGCTCCTCTCATCATCTCAAAATGGCTGCCGTGGACGGGAGACAAAATGGCTGCCGGGTGGGAGGGGTCAGAGGTCAAAGGACAAGCCCTCCTATTGGGCGTCAGATGCATGCATCATTCCCACAGGGGCGGAGTCCACACTCGGCCGGCCCCCAGCGGATCAAAGGATAGACGGGATTGGTTGGTGTTGCAGAGAGGGTGCAGTCTTGCCCGGCCGGGCTCCTGGCATGGGCCAATCCACAAAGAGGACACGCCCCCAAAACACACTAGCCGAAAACACTCCCCAAAACTCACACTCCGACTGGAGTGTTTGGACACCTGAGGGAGATCGAAACACAGAGAGAAAGAAAGACAAAAAAAAGAGAGAATGGGAGCAAACCTTTAATCCCTTGAAAGTTCTAAAAGGTTTGTGTATATATATATATATATATATATAATAAGACATAAGAAACTAACAAAAATGTTACCAACAGGAGACATTCTGTTAGTCCCAACAAGGACTAATGGTATTTCTAGGGGATTAGGATTCAGGTTCAAATTAGTGTTAGGGATAGAATTAGGGGTTAAAGGTTAGGCTTAGGAGCTAGGGTTAGGCTTAGGCATTGGGGTTAAGGTTCAGTAATATATACAAATGAGAATCAATTGTGTCTCCACAAGGTTAGTTATACACGCACGCACGCGCACACACACGCACACACTTTATTTGTGTGTACGTACCAGATCACTGCAGCGGTGCGGCCGGGGCACCAGAGCAGTGGAAGTGGACATTGAGCCACTTGCTGTCGCGGCGATGCCACACCCTGGTCTCCTCCGATTGGCTGGAGCGGGGGCGGCCCTGGCCATCGACAAATTGTGTAAGGCGGATGTAGGCGATGCAGGCAGCCTCCTCTCCAATCAGATGAACGTGAGGGTTCAGCAGGGTGGTGTGGACAGGCTTACTGTTCTTACTCAGCACTGTAGGAACACATAAAACATGTTTGGATCTCTGCTGAACTCGTTCGTTGTATGTTCAGAAGTGTGTGTGTGTGTGTGTGTGTGTGTGAAATAGTGAAAGACTCACAGTTTTCAAAGTAGAACTTGTGGAAGTCCATTCCCTCCACCAGGTTCCCCAGAGCTTCAGGCTCAAAGGAAGTCAGACCTGGATCACAGATCCTCCTGATGAGGGAGGAGAAGAGAGAAAAAGAGAGCGACAACATTAGGTTCATGCTAGTAACTAATCAGACGTGTGAAACAACGTAGCTGTACTCACGTGTAGGCCTCAAAGTCTCCATTGTTCACGGCTTCAATCAGCTGTTCAGTTATCTTGATGATCTCCTGCTTACGAGCTAGAGAGCAGAGAGAGAGAGAGAGAAGTTCAGCGATCTAGCTAAATAGGAACTACTTCACATCTTACCCGCCACCATAGTTCTACTCTCTCTACCTCTTCTCTTTTTCTCTGACAGCTCCATACTAGTGTGTGCTCCACCTCTGTCGTGTGTGTGTGTGTGTGTGTGTGTGTGTGTGTGTGTGTGTGTGTGTGTGTGTGTGTGTGTGTGTGTGTGTGTGTGTGTGTGTGTGTGTGTGTGTGTGTTCTTACTGTGCTGTGCTGTGGTATTGGCTGTTACAGGGACAGTGTTGCTCCCTAGTGGAGCGGCGGGCGGAGCAGACTGAGCATGCTCCGACTCGGGGTTGGAGCTTTGATCAGAGCCGTTCCACGCCATGCGCTTTACGTCATGCAGAGGAACGGCTGGAACACACAACGCATGGTCACTCGCATACACACACACACACATGCAGTTAGACACATGCATACCACTCGTACACACAACATGAGGGAACAGTAATGATGGATGTCAGTTCATGAAAAAGACATTGAAACAGACAGACCGTTTTATAGGGGGGGGGGGGGGGGTGGATTGAGGGGCTCTGAGCAGCTCAGCTGACGGGGAAGAAATCTACTTCCTGCATAATATTACACTACGTGTCCCTTCATTCCACAGTGCAGAAACACACTTCTCTCTATGAAAACTGACGATACACATTAAGGATGGCTCTCCAATCAGCAATTTGAGAAGCAGAACAGAGGCCTGCCATTGGATGACAGCATGTAAGAGCGGCCAACAGGAGAGCAGCGTTTTGAGAGAGGAGGAGTGAGAGAAGGGCAGCACCGTGGGGGAGGAAGAGGAAAAAGGAGAAGAAACACTGGAGGAGGAAGAGACGCCTGTCCTTCACCATCCTGTTACAGAGATGGACACGGAGAAAGAGAGGGAGGCTGAATCCCAAACCAGCCCCTCACCCCTACCAACTCCCTCGGGGGCCCTCTGTTGTCACGTGTTGCTGACTAAACTCAGAGGGTGACTTTCAGAGGAGAGAAATCAAACCTCTCAACATCGGGACACACACACATTTAAATAATACAATTTACACATTTTTTATTAATTGTTTAACAATATATAAACCTCAACAGTTAAACATTTAATTTGGGAGCTATTTCATCAGTTACATGTGTCAAGTCTGGAAATAAGAAACAAAAACAGGTGAATATAATTAGGTCGACGTGACTATCAAAGGATCCAATTAGCCTCTACGTCCTAGACAATCTGTACTCCCTCAGCTTTAGGGCACTTCTGCATTTGGTGGAGGCACATGTGAACACGCAAATTCAGGGAAGAGGGGCCAGAGGAAAGGACTGGTTTGGGACTCAGCAAGAACAAAGAGGAAAGAGAACGGCTCCCAATGCTGGAGGCTATGGGAAAAAGAGGGGTAGACATACAGGTCGAAGTTTGCGTAGTGGAAAAGCAGAACAGACAAGGTCAGATGTCAGGAAGTGTGGGGGTCATTGGGACAACCACAAAAGGTTGTGGTTCATGAAAACACTTACTGGCAGGCGAGTTGTCAGACGAGGTCAGAAGAGAGGGCATCTCGTCTGTAGCACTTCCCTGACTCATCATCACAACGCTGTCCGCTAGATTAGAACACACACGGACAGACAAAGACACACAAAATAATGCGCATGTACACACACACGGGTGAGTCACACACACACACACACACACACACACAGCTAGCTGTATAGCACAGGCAGGTCATCCTATCAGAAACAATGTGTTAGACCACAAAGAGAGGAAGAGATTCATTTTACTACCTTTCATATCCTCATCCTCATTTGTGTTGCTACTCTCTGTAGAACCCTGGAGAGAGCGATAGTGAGAGAGAGCGATAGTGAGAGAGAGCGATAGTGAGAGAGAGCGATAGTGAGAGAGAGCGATAGTGAGAGAGAGCGATAGTGAGAGAGAGCGATAGTGAGAGAGAGCGATAGAGAGAGAGAGCGATAGAGAGAGAGAGCGATAGTGAGAGAGAGCGATAGTGAGAGAGCGATAGAGAGAGAGAGCGATAGTGAGAGAGAGCGATAGAGAGAGAGCGATAGAGAGCGATAGTGAGAGAGAGCGATAGAGAGCGATAGTGAGAGCGATAGTGAGAGAGAGCGATAGAGAGCGATAGTGAGAGAGAGAGTGAGAGAGAGCGATAGAGAGAGATAGTGATGAGAGAGATTAACAACACATAGGTTAACAACATACGAGTCAGACTCACACTACCTGCACACCAACACCCTCACCTTGACCCCATCAGCAGCAACCACTGTATTTTGAGATTCCTGGGAGAAGGGGAGCATAGAGTTAAGTCTGGTTACACACACACACACACACACACACACACACACACACACACACGGGGGTTAGGGTTGGAGTTGATATTAAGATGGAGGATGGGGTAGGAAGGGGTTAGAGGTCCATGAAGGGTCCAAGCTTAAACACTCAGACTCCAACACACACAAGACCACTAGGACCACTAGGAAGAGACGGGAGAACAGTATGGAGGGTAGGTTGCTAGGGAGGGATCATGGACTTTAAGTTGCTAGGAGGTTAGGGTGCTGGGAGAGGAGACCGTGATGAAGGGAACGGGGGGAGGAGAGGAGGTTAGGGTGCTAGGAGAGGAGACCGTGATGAAGGGAACGGGGGGAGGAGAGGAGGTTAGGGTGCTAGGAGAGGAGACCGTGATGAAGGGAACGGGGGGAGGAGAGGAGGTTAGGGTGCTAGGAGAGGAGACCGTGATGAAGGGAACGGGGGGAGGAGAGGAGGTTAGGGTGCTAGGAGAGGAGACCGTGATGAAGGGAACGGGGGGAGGAGAGGAGGTTAGGGTGCTAGGAGAGGAGACCGTGATGAAGGGAACGGGGGGAGGAGAGGAGGTTAGGGTGCTAGGAGAGGAGACCGTGATGAAGGGAACGGGGGGGGGAGGAGAGGAGGTTAGGGTGCTAGGAGAGGAGACCGTGATGAAGGGAACGGGGGGAGGAGAGGAGGTTAGGGTGCTAGGAGAGGAGACCGTGATGAAGGGAACGGGGGGAGGAGAGGAGGTTAGGGTGCTAGGAGAGGAGACCGTGATGAAGGGAACAGGGGGAGGAGAGGAGGTTAGGGTGCTAGGAGAGGAGACCGTGATGAAGGGAACGGGGGGAGGAGAGGAGGTTAGGGTGCTAGGAGAGGAGACCGTGATGAAGGGAACGGGGGGAGGAGAGGAGGTTAGGGTGCTAGGAGAGGAGACCGTGATGAAGGGAACGGGGGGAGGAGAGGAGGTTAGGGTGCGAGGAGAGGAGACCGTGATGAAGGGAACGGGGGGAAGAAAGGAGGTTAGGGTGCTAGGAGAGGAGACGAGGCTGAGGGGAACATAGAGGAGGTATTGGTTAAGGTTATGTACCATTTGTGCGGCGGCCACGCTGTTGTCCTTCATGGCATTGATGGCACTCACTATGCTGTTCTTACTGTTGTTGTTGGTCGTAGGCTGAGACACACAAATAAAGAAAGTAAAATCATAATTTCTCTTTGATTTCACTCTGTGTGTGAGAGAGAGAGAGAGTGAGTGAGTGCGAGAGAGAGCGAGAGAGAGCGAGAGAGAGCGAGAGAGAGCGAGAGAGAGCGAGAGAGAGCGAGAGAGATGGCCATTGAGAGATGGCCATTGAGAGATGGCCATTGAGAGATGGCCATTGAGAGATGGCCATTGAGAGATGGCCATTGAGAGATGGCCATTGAGAGATGGCCATTGAGAGATGGCCATTGAGAGATGGCCATTGAGAGATGGGCAGAGTGGCAGAGAGAGAGGTAGAGTGGCAGAGAGAGAGGTAGAGTGGCAGAGAGAGAGGTAGAGTGGCAGAGAGAGAGGTAGAGTGGCAGAGAGAGAGGTAGAGTGGCAGAGAGAGAGGTAGAGTGGCAGAGAGAGAGGTAGAGTGGCAGAGAGAGAGGTAGAGTGGCAGAGAGGCAGAGAGAGAGTAACAGCTAGCTATACGACATCAGATTTAACTCCTTACCTTAGCAGCATCTGCCTTCTTGTTAAGTAAACTTTTGCATGCTGTAAAGAGAGAGAGAGATAAAGCAATAGAAGAGCTGAAACATCTCTCCAGTCACCTCACTCTCTCCTATTCAACCTGGTCCCCACAGGATGTAACATCAGTCAAGCCACACAACCACCCCTAGACTGCAGTGTGATTGCATATACCAGCTCCCTGCAGCACCCTCCCCTTCATGGATTGAAAAGCATTGGATTGGTGTGAACATTGACTAAAGGGTATTTTCAACACTATTCATGACACCCAAGTCAGTCTATTCTTCATCCACAAAGGGGAGTGAACAAGTGTACACTTCAGGGAGAGCTATAGCAGAGACAGGTGGAAGTTAATGTAAACTACTGATTTCCTTCAGGAGGCTCCAGTCAGTCATCCATCCATCCATCCATCCATCCAGTCAGTCAGTCAGTCAGTCATCCAGTCATCCAGTCATCCAGTCATCCATCCATCCAGTCATCCATCCATCCATCCAGTCATCCATCCAGTCAGCCAGTCATCCATCCAGTCAGCCAGTCATCCATCCAGTCAGCCAGTCATCCAGTCAGTCAGTCATCCAGTCAGTCAGTCATCCAGTCAGTCAGTCATCCAGTCAGCCAGTCAGCCAGCCAGTCAGCCAGCCAGCCAGTCAGCCAGCCAGCCAGTCAGCCAGCCAGCCAGTCAGCCAGTCAGTCAGCCCTCTCACTCTGAGCTCATCTAAAGCTCATCATTCTGCTGCTGTCACTTTTTAATGTGTTGCTGAAACACACACAATTCTGGGCTGCATGCATCGTCTTGGGGATGCTTACCTTCCGTTAACAAGTGGGAGAGAGGAGGAAGAAAAGAGAGAGGAAGACATGTTTTAGGCAGCGGGCATCCTTCAGTTGTCGGTGGTGGTTTGTGCACTGCTGTGCATGTGTTCTTACTGTGCTGTGGTATTGGCTGTTACAGGGACAGTGTTGCTCCCTAGTGGAGCGGCGGGCGGAGCAGACTGAGCATGCTCCGACTCGGGGCTGGAGCCTTGATCAGAGCCGTTCCACGCCATGCGCTTTACGTCATGCAGAGGAATGGTTAGGATAAACAACGGACCGACCATGCAGCATCCACGTCATTCACAGTTCCCAAGGTGCATACCTACCATTCAACACAGAGCAGAACTGGGCCCTGACTGGCTAACCATTCAGCCCTGCCACGTCTTCAACCCAGCTGCCCACCGGAACCCGTTCAAACACCCTCAACATGCACCCTGCCCCAAATTCTTCCAAATGATCGCGGTCGGACGTATCGGTCGAGTTCCAGGTCAACTACATTACAGACTACGTTTCATTGCAACAACCAATGGCTGCTAGTCACAACATGGTAGTGGGCGTGGGATTAACTGACATGTTAAACACCTGCGGGCGGGCGGGCGGGTAGGCAGGCAGGCCTCTGCAGTGTAGTTGTCCTGGAACGTGGCCACCACTAAGAACATTCACCTTACAACAGTGGCTATTTTCAGGAGGACACGAAGGGAAGAGTAACTTTCAAATTGTCCAATCCCGTTTCTCCCTGTTCTTCCTCATGATTGGACTGGTTTGAGTGCACACCTTTTACATCTAGGAGGGGAAGTGAACGAGTGCACACTTCAGGGAGAAGGGTAAACGGAGTGTGCAGCAAGGTAACACAGCCGCATTGTTCACACTTGACATCTTGTATTGACTGCAATTCATCACACTTTCCTGTGTGACGATATGATTGGGGAAGAGAGCGCATCATAAGCAGAGAGCAAAGTCCGCCTCAGCCATACACAGCGGAGGGGAGGGGCAAGCAGTGACGTGATGGCGGGGAGGCTAAGCTGCAGATGCCTTTTACTGGGGCGATGTCATCCGTCGTCAGGACTTACTGGCAGGCGATTGGTCCGCTTTCAGAGGAGAGCCCTGTGATTGAAGGGCTCTACCGTACGCTTCTGTCAATCCCCCTCATGCGGAACCCTAGAGCACCAATCGCACGCTCAGGGGAGACACTAACTCCCGCCCCTTGTTATCGCTTCAACACTCTACTATAACCCTACCTTCTAGAAACACCTATAGATATGCAAGGATTTGATAGGTGTAAATATTATGGTAGTAGCTCCACTATGATTGGCTGGATAACATTTTTGCCATATTGCTTACACCTATCCATCCAACCCTTTCTTAAACCTTATACCGTTTCCTAGTCCACATGGGATCGCCGACCTTAGTCCCCCCCAGGTCAGACGATGGCAGCGTGCCTCTCCCGCTTCTGTTCATCCTCCAGTCAGTCAGTCGCCACAGATACACGCCCCCCCCACACCAATCCCTCCCCCCTCAACCCCCTCATGGCCGTGACCACAGGACGAAGGTGGGGAGGGGGGTTGATATACTGATGAATTTGATGCTTTCTGATGATGATATGAGGCTGAGTGGTATTGTTGACAGACTATGTGTAGTTTTCCATGCATATAGCCTGTGTGCATGGTATTAGCATCATCCTTAAAAACATCCATATCGTACTCTCGTTCGTGTGTGTGGCTAGCGTGAGCTGCATGCAGGAGAAAAAGGGGATAGATAACCTGCTGACCCCTTCAGAAGTTAAAGAAACCATGGTGCTTCCTTTTAGTATGATGTGGGAGGGGCTTAAACAGGAAGCTGGACGTGTGTGTAGAGGAAGTAAGAGGGCGTGTCTCTGTGACGTACCTTCCTGCGCCAGCGAGGCGGTGGAGGACACAGCAGCAGGGTTGGTATGCTGCCGGCCCACTATTGGACACAAATACTCAAATTGGGAGGAGCTATGCAAATCTGGGCTGGCCTAACCCAATACAGTGACCAATCACAAATGACACCCTATTCTCCATATCGTAGCCAAAAGTAGTGCACTACATGAGGAGTAGGATGCCATTTAGGACGTAATAACCCCCCTTCCTTTAGGGCCAGGTCTTAACCTCTAATCATCTTAGCTCGTAAAGGAGAGAAAGTAGAGCCTTAAATATGGCCCGTCCTCTGTCAAACCACACAGTACACCTCCTAGTACTGACACACACTCCAGAGCCGACAAGGAGAGGGAGAAAAGTGTTAGAGACATAGATGTAAACACATAGTACTGCTGGAAATATTACATTCTAGAATGGTACCTCCTCCTAGCACCGCCACCATATGGCGGCACCTCCTCCTAGCACCGACACCATATGGCGGCACCTCCTCCTAACACTGACACCATATGGCACCTCCTCCTAGCACTGACACCATATGGCACCTCCTCCTAGTACTGACACCTTATGGCACCTCCTCCTAGTACTGGCACCTCCTCCTAGTACTGACACCTTATGGCACCTCCTAGTACTGACACCTTATGGCACCTCCTAGTACTGACACCTTATGGCACCTCCTAGTACTGACACCTTATGGCACCTCTAGTAACCCCTCCTAGTACTGACACCTTATGGCACCTCCTAGTACTGACACCTTATGGCACCTCCTAGTACTGACACCTTATGGCACCTCCTAGTACTGACACCTTATGGCACCTCCTAGTACTGACGCCTTATGGCACCTCCTAGTACTGACGCCTTATGGCACCTCCTAGTACTGACACCTTATGGCACCTCCTAGTACTGACACCTTATGGCACCTCCTAGTACTGACACCTTATGGCACCTCCTAGTACTGACCCTTATGGCACCTCCTAGTACTGACACCTTATGGCACCTCCTAGTACTGACACCTTATGGCACCTCCTAGTACTGACACCTTATGGCACCTCCTAGTACTGACACCTTATGGCACCTCCTAGTACTGACACCTTATGGCACCTCCTAGTACTGACACCTTATGGCACCTCCTAGTACTGACACCTTATGGCACCTCCTTTCACCTACTTTTGTCCTTCAGAACTTGTGTTCTGAAAACACACACACACACACACACACACACACACACACACACACACACACACACACACACACACACACACACACACACCTCCTCTCGGCCTAAAAACCTACATTAGGTAGACTCCAGGGAGGAGGGAGAGTAGAGCCCTCTGTCCTCCTCCCTCAGTCTGTAACTGGAGTGAGGGAGAAGGAGACACACCCACCTGAGAAGTTTCTGGACACCAGCATGGTGGTGAGGATCGCTCCCTAGGAGAGAGAAAGAGAGAGAAGGGATAAGTAATGAAGAGATATGATCACGAGGGGGGGAGGTAGGGGATAGAGGATCACTTCGTACATGTATTAAACTGCGAGTTTGACCAATTCCAGTCCCGTTGGTTTTATGTAGAAGGACTGAGAAGCTCAGTTCTGGTGACTTCTTAAAAGGACATTCTACTCCAAAATATATGACAATAAAATTACGCTGACACCATTAATGGATTTCCAAATCCAGAAATGGGCCCAATAACATATTGGTAAAAATGTGGTCTAGGGGGGAGAAAAATTGGGAGGTCTAGGGGGGAGGTATATAGGGAGGAGGAGGTGGTCTAGGGGGAGGCATATAGGGAGGAGGAGGTGGTCTAGGGGGGAGGTGGTGGTCTAGGGGGGAGGCGGTCTAGGGGGGAGGCATATAGGGAGGAGGTGGTGGTCTAGGGGGAGGCATATAGGAAGGAGGTGGTGGTCTAGGGGGGAGGTACATAGGGAGGAAGAGGTGGTCTAGGGGGGAGGTATATAGGGAGGAAGAGGTGGTCTAGGGGGAGGTATATAGGGAGGAGGTGGTCTAGGCGGAGGTATATAGGGAGGAGGTGGTAGTCTAGGGGGGAGGTATATAGGGAGGAGGTGGTAGTCTAGGGGGGGTATATAGGGAGGAGGTGCTAGTCTAGGGGGGGTATATAGGGAGGAGGTGCTAGTCTAGGGGGGAGGTGGTCTAGGGGGAGGAATATAGGGAGAAGGTGGTGGTCTAGGGGGAGGAATATAGGGAGGAGGAGGTATATAGGGAGGAGGTCTAGGGGAGGTATACAGGGAGGACAAGGTCTAGGGGAGGAATATAGGGAGGAGGAGGTCTAGGGGAGGAATATAGGGAGGAGGTATATAGGGAGGAGGTGGTAGTCTAGGGGGGAGGTATATAGGGAGGAGGTGGTGGTCTAGGGGGGAGGTATATAGGGAGGAGGTGGTGGTCTAGGGGGGAGGTATATAGGGAGGAAGTGGTGGTCTAGGGGGGAGGTGGTGGTCTAGGGGGGAGGTGGTGGTCTAGGGGGGAGGTATATAGGGAGGAGGAGGTGGTCTAGGGGGGAGGTATATAGGGAGGAGGAGGTGGTCTAGGGGGGAGGTATATAGGGAGGAGGTGGTCTGGGGGGGTATATAGGGAGGAGGGGGAGGTGGTCTAGGGGGGAGGTATATAGGGAGGAGGAGGTGGTCTAGGGGGAGGAAGTGGTAGTCTAGGGGGGAGGTATATAGGGAGGAGGTGGTCTAGGGGGAGGTATATAGGGAGGGGGAGGTCTAGGAGGGAGGTATATAGGGAGGATGAGGGCTAGGGGAGGTATATAGGGAGGAGGTGGTAGTCTAGGGGGAGGTATATAGGGAGGAGGTGGTAGTCTAGGGGGAGGTATATAGAGAGGTGGTGGTCTAGGGGGGAGGTATATAGGGAGGAGGTGGTGGTCTAGGGGGGAGGTATATAGGGAGGAGGAGGTGGTCTAGGGGGGAGGTGGTATATAGGGAGGAGGAGGTGGTCTAGGGGGGAGGTATATAGGGAGGAGGAGGTGGTCTATGGGGGAGGTATATAGGGAGGAGGTGGTGGTCTAGGGGGGAGGTATATAGGGAGGAGGTGGTCTACGGGGGAGGTATATAGGGAGGGGGTGGTCTAGAGGGAGGTATATAGGGAGGAGGTGGTGGTCTAGGGGGGAGGAGGTGGTCTAGGGGGGAGGTATATAGAGAGGAGGAGGTGGTCTAGGGGGGAGGTATATAGGGAGGAGGAGGTGGTCTAGGGGGGAGGTAGATAGGGAGGAGGAGGTGGTCTAGGGGGGAGGTAGTCTAGGGGGGAGGTATATAGGGAGGAGGAGGTGGTCTAGGGGGGAGGTATATAGGGAGGAGGTATATAGGGAGGAGGTGGTGGTCTAGGGGGGAGGTGTATAGGGAGGAGGTATATAGGGAGGAGGTGGTGGTCTAGGGGGGAGGTGTATAGGGAGGAGGTATATAGGGAGGAGGTGGTCTAGGGGGGAGGTATATAGGGAGGAGGAGGTGGTCTAGGGGGGAGGTATATAGGGAGGAGGAGGTGGTCTAGGGGGGAGGTATATAGGGAGGAGGTATATAGGGAGGAGGTGGTGGTCTAGGGGGGAGGTGTATAGGGAGGAGGAGGTGGAAGACAGGTGGAGGAGGAAGAGACGTGTAGGAGGAGGCAGAGAGAGTGTAGGAGGAGGAAGAGAGAGTGTAGGAGGTAGCAGCAGTAGTGTACCTTGAGTTTCCTCCGAGCGTTGAACTTGCGCAGACATTCCACTGTCTCCTGTCTGTGGATCATAGACGCCACGGTGGAACGTTGCTATAGGAGGGGACAGAGACAAGTATCAAACACTATTCAAAACTGTGTGTGTTAGAGAGATGTATATCTCTCTGTGTCCATGTCCGAGTACCTGTACTTAAGTTCTAAATAGTAGGCTTTTTTAGCATGCAAAAATAGGTTTTATATTAGGTGACATGTCTAAAATTCAGTCTGCACTAAACGCCAGAATGTCATGCTTATTTCAGCTTCACATCTATACATTACCAAAATATTAACCCAACATGCAACAATTAAAAAGATTCTGCTGAGTTACAGTTCATATAAGGAAATCAGTCAATTGAAAAAAATTCATTAAGCCCTAATCTATGGATTTCACATGACTGGGCAGGAGTGCAGCCATGAGTGGGCCTGGGAGGGCATAGGACCACTCACTGGGCAGCCAGGCTGAGCCAATCAGAATTCGTTTTTTATTACATACAGAAATACTCCTCATTAGACGACACATTCTCAGTATGGGGGAGTCTAGTATTAGATGACACATTCTCAGTATGGGGGAGTCTAGTATTAGATGACACATTCTCAGTATGGGGGAGTCTAGTATTAGATGACACATTCTCAGTATGGGGGAGTCTAGTATTAGATGACACATTCTCAGTATGGGGGAGTCTAGTATTAGACGACACATTCTCAGTATGGGGGAGTCTAGTATTAGACGACACATTCTCAGTATGGGGGAGTCTAGTATTAGACGACACATTCTCAGTATGGGGGAGTCTAGTATTAGACGACACATTCTCAGTATGGGGGAGTCTAGTATTAGACGACACATTCTCAGTATGGGGGAGTCTAGTATTAGACGACACATTCTCAGTATGGGGGAGTCTAGTATTAGATGACACATTCTCAGTATGGGGGAGTCTAGTATTAGATGACACATTCTCAGTATGGGGGAGTCTAGTATTAGATGACACATTCTCAGTATGGGGGAGTCTAGTATTAGATGACACATTCTCAGTATGGGGGAGTCTAGTATTAGATTACACATTCTCAGTATGGGGGAGTCTAGTATTATATTATACATTCTCAGTATGGGGGAGTCTAGTATTAGATGACACATTCTCAGTATGGGGGAGTCTAGTATTATATTATACATTCTCAGTATGGGGGAGTCTAGTATTAGACGACACATTCTCAGTATGGGGGAGTCTAGTATTAGACGACACATTCTCAGTATGGGGGAGTCTAGTATTAGACGACACATTCTCAGTATGGGGGAGTCTAGTATTAGATGACACATTGTCAGTATGGGGGAGTCTAGTATTAGACGACACATTCTCAGTATGGGGGAGTCTAGTATTAGATGACACATTCTCAGTATGGGGGAGTCTAGAATGCTGTACACAGTATGTCGTTTTAGTAAGTAGTAGGCAAGACAGATTTCGGACGCGGTCACCGTGTGTCTGTGTGTGTCTGTGTGTGTGTGTGTGTGTGTGTATGCTTACGCAGATCCATGGATGTTTGAGAGCCTGATCAGCAGTGATCCTCTTGGAAGGATTAATAGTCAACATCTGATTAATAAGGTTCTTAGCCTCTGGAGTAACAGTGTCCCACTCTGGAGAGGGAAACTGGGTGGGAGAAGAGAGACAGACAGGAACAGAAAAAAAAGGCCATGATCTGCATCATGTCCATAACAAACGTATTTCTTCACGTTTCACATCATGTAAACAATCAGTCTGCCTACAATTCAGAATATTAACGTGTGTCTGAACGTCTCAGAACCAGTCTTCATTAACTATATAACCTGAATACTAGAGAGGAGAGGATACCCCCTCACACACCTCTGCAATGCGTCAGGAGGCTGATAGGATCAATAGCTGGGGTGCAGCTCTCAATCTGACACTATTCAAAATTCACCAGCTGTCCAGCCAAACACAGATACACACACTCACATCATAGGCCCCAGCCTTGATCTGCTGGTAGAGTTTGTGCTGGTCTTCATCCCAGAATGGAGGATAGCCCACCAACAAGATATACAGAATAACACCTAGAGAGAAAGAAAGAGCGAGAGAAAGAGACCGAGAGAGAGAGTTTAGATTGGTTAGGTTTTCTGTGAACCCTGGTCTAAGACGTATGACCTCTACACCATGGGCGCTCTTAAGCAGTGGGATGGTGACAAGTTACCCAGTAGTCACTAGATGGTTATTTAGATTTGTTCTTCGTCTATAGTTAAGAGGTTAAAGGTTTACCACAGGCCCATATGTCCACAGGCTTGCCGTAGGCGTCCTTCCTCAGGACCTCAGGGGACAGGTAACCAGGGGTGCCCGCGAAACCTGCCCGACAGATAAAACAAAATTGTTTTAGATTTACATTGTCCTGGAAAGATCCTATTCACTTTGTCTGCAGAAAAGTGTTGAAATCCATTTGGTTCACCAGACGGATGAGTGTGTGGCCTGGTGTCACCAGACGGATGAGTGTGTGGCCTGGTGTCACCAGACGGATGAGTGTGTGGCCTGGTGTCACCAGACGGATGAGTGTGTGGCCTGGTGTCACCAGACGGATGAGTGGCCTGGTGTCACCAGGCGGATGAGTGGCCTGGTGTCACCAGGCGGATGAGTGGCCTGGTGTCACCAGACGGATGAGTGGCCTGGTGTCACCAGACTGATGGTTTGTGGTTTGGTTCATCAGGCTTGTTTCCTAACACTACTACAAGCTTAAGCAACCCATATCTCATTTACTGCAATACTGTCTGAGCCAGTACATATGCTTTCTACCTACACAAATTACTCATCACACAAAATACATTAGCAAGACTAGCCACCAGTCTGTTAAAGAAACTCAATTGTCTATCTACAACATTAATATAATCCAACGCATCTACAAATCCCTCCCAGACAGCCTACCTAAACCCTTCGATGGATTCTTCCAGGTTAACTCCCAAATCCACGCATACAACAAGACACTGCGATAACCTTCACCCTCCCCGCATCTCACATAGTCACTTCTCCGTTAGATACAGAGGTTCCATACTCTGGAACTCTCATCATCCCTCAATGACTAGGGGTCAGCCTGATGAACCAAACTACCCACTAGTCCCCTCCATGTAGCCTGGCTCTCACACATAATCAAACATGGTTTTCTTGTTTACTGTGTATATCATGTAAAAAAAAAACAGTGTGTGCTTGTTTAACAGATTTAACAAACTTTTGTTTGTACTTAATTAAATTTTTGTGGATTTTTCAAGGCTTCCAACCTAACCTGCACACCGTTTCGGATTTCACTTCGTTTTCTTTGGTGCAAATAAATAAAACGTAGAAACCTAAAAACGTTGGATGAAGGGTGTGTGTGTGGTCTTACCGAACCATGCCTGCTGGTCACCCTGCACCTCGATGGCCAAGCCAAAGTCTGCCAGCTTCACCGCTGCTCCCTTCATCTTACTGGCCAGCAACAGGTTCTCAGGCTGGGGAGGGTAGAAACACAGAGGTGGAGAAAAGTGTGTGTGTACAGGGGAAGTAGAAACAGAGAGAGCGGGACAGAGATGCATTTGTCAATGTGTAATTGCTTTTGATCTTCAAACTGTTCTGCCTAAGCAACATTTACACATGCATATCACGTCAATAAAGACTATTATTACATTCAGTTGGGAGAGGAAAAAAAGGAGGGAGTAAGGAGACATGACGGAGGAAGAGAAGGAGCATAAGAGAAAGATGAGTAACGATCTCTCATATAATTAAAATCATGCATTCTATTGTACTAGGTACTCAATTTGCATTTATAACTGGGTGGTTCGAGCCCTTAATGATGATTGGTTGACCGCAACGGTATATCAGATCGTATAACACGGCTATGACAAAACATTTCCCTAATTACGTTGGTAACCAGTTTATAATAGCAATAAGGCACCTCGGGGAGTTTGTGATATATGGCCAATATACCACGGCCAAGGGCTGTATCCAGGCAGTCCTCGTGGTGTCGTGCATAAAAACAGCCCTTATCTGGCCAATATACCACGGCTATCACAGCTCCTCTGGCCTTATTGCTTAAGTATATATGATTGGATGCATTTACTCACTGGATCATGTGACGTATGTAATTAACCTTCAAATACAAGCCTGGTGTGCGTACTCGCCTTAACACTGATGAGAGTTTGATACCAAAACGTTTGCATTTTATTTTTACCCTTTCATTTTATGCACAATGCACTTTTTGGGCATCATGACGGCCCAACAAATCATCTGTATTTTTGCATTTAAGCATCTGTTTTGGATTTGTCCACATTTGACAGTGTGCGGGTCTCCATCTCTCCTACGATTCTCTCTACGGCCATATATGGACATAGGGTTGTAGTCATGGAAACCACTTGGGGAGTCATTTAAACAGCCCTGCAGACTGCATGCTAAGTGTACTGCGTGTATGCGCTCGTTTGTGTGTGTGTAAAGGACTGCAGTAAAAGCCGACTCAGGATAAAAGGCCAACAAATCAGACAGACAGTAAACAAGAGGTAATGCAGCTATCCTCAGACACCAGGAATGTGCATGGTTATTAGAATATTCAAAATAAGTCTATTTTAAACACTGAAAAGGCTTTTTCTAAATTAAATTATCCATGTAACTTTGTTACATACAAGGACAAACCATGCCATTTCAAATGATTAATTTAATAAAACAAACTTTTCAAATGTATTTTTGAATGACATGTGCCCCACAAAAAGCTGTAGGGGAGCCGTAGGGGAGCCGGCGGGGAGCTGTAGGGGAGCTGTAGGGGAGCCGTAGGGGAGCCGGCGAGCTGAAGGGGATTCGGCGAGCCGTAGGGGATTCGGCGAGCCGTAGGGGAGCCGTAGGGGAGCTGTAGGGGAGTCGCAGGGGAGTCGCAGGGGAGCCGTAGGGGAGCCGTAGGGGAGTCGCAGGGGAGCCGCAGGGGAGCCGGCGAGCTGTAGGGGAGCTGTAGGGGAGCTGTAGGGGAGCTGTGGGGGAGCTGTAGGGGAGCTGTAGGGGAGCTGTGGGGGAGCTGCAGGGGAGCCGGGGAGCTGTAGGGGAGCTGTAGGGGAGCTGTAGGGGAGCTGTAGGGGAGCTGTAGGGGAGCTGTAGGGGAGCTGTAGGGGAGCTGTAGGGGAGCTGTAGGGGAGCTGGGGGGAGCTGTAGGGGAGCTAGGGGAGCTGTAGGGGAGCTGTAGGAGAGCTGTAGGGGAGTCGCAGGGGAGCCGTAGGGGAGTCGCAGGGGAGCCGTAGGGGAGCCGTAGGGGAGTCGCAGGGGAGCCGCAGGGGAGCCGGGGAGCCGCAGGGGAGCTGGCGAGCTGTAGGGGAGCTGTAGGGGAGCTGTAGGGGAGCTGTAGGGGAGCTGTAGGGGAGCTGTAGGGGAGCCGTAGGGGAGCTGCAGGGGAGCCGGGGAGCTGTAGGGAGCTGTAGGGGAGCTGTAGGGGAGCTGTAGGGGAGCTGTAGGGGAGCTGGGGGAGCTGTAGGGGAGCTAGGGGAGCTGTAGGGGAGCTGTAGGAGAGCTGTAGGGGAGTCGCAGGGGAGCCGTAGGGGAGTCGCAGGGGAGCCGTAGGGGAGCCGTAGGGGAGTCGCAGGGGAGCCGCAGGGGAGCCGGCGAGCTGTAGGGGAGCTGTAGGGGAGCTGTAGGGGAGCTGTAGGGGAGCTGTAGGGGAGCTGTAGGGGAGCCGTAGGGGAGCTGCAGGGGAGCCGGGGAGCTGTAGGGGAGCTGTAGGGGAGCTGTAGGGGAGCTGTAGGGGAGCTGTAGGGGAGCTGTAGGGGAGCTGGGGGAGCTGTAGGGGAGCTAGGGGAGCTAGGGGAGCTGTAGGGGAGCTGTAGGAGAGCTGTAGGGGAGCTGTAGGGGAGCTGGCGAGCTGTAGGGGAGCTGTAGGGGAGCTGTAGGGGAGCCGTAGGGTAGCCGTAGGCGAGCCGTAGGCGAGCCGCAGGGGAGCCGCAGGGGAGTCGGCGAGCTGTAGGGGAGCTGTAGGGGAGCCGGCGAGCTGTAGGGGAGCCGGCGAGCCGTAGGGGAGCTGTAGGGGAGTCGGCGAGCCGTAGGGGAGCTGTAGGGGAGCCGGCGAGCCGCAGGGGAGCTGTAGGGGAGCCGGCGAGCCGCAGGGGAGCTGTAGGGGAGTCGGCGAGCCCTAGGGGAGCTGTAGGGGAGCCGGCGAGCCGCAGGGGAGCTGTAGGGGAGCCGGCGAGCCGCAGGGGAGCTGTAGGGGAGCCGGCGAGCCGCAGGGGAGCCGGCGAGCCGCAGGGGAGCTGTAGGGGAGCCGGCGAGCCGCAGGGGAGCTGTAGGGGAGTCGGCGAGCCGTAGGGGAGCTGTAGGGGAGCCGGCGAGCCGCAGGGGAGATGTAGGGGAGCCGGCGAGCCGCAGGGGAGCTGTAGGGGAGTCGGCGAGCCGTAGGGGAGCTGTAGGGGAGCCGGCGAGCCGCAGGGGAGCTGTAGGGGAGCCGGCGAGCCGTAGGGGAGCTGCTACTGCGTCTCCCTCTCTCTCTCCGTCCGTCTTATCGCGTCGCAGCTGCAGCAATAGAGCTCCAGCCTCACTCGTGCACAGTAGTGCTCAGGTAAATGTTTACATGCATTTCAAATATCTGGATCTCCGGCAAAAAATAAATAAAACCATTTCATAGTGAAATTATTTCAAACCCTACCAGATACATTCTCAGACTGTCAAAGCGATTCATTTCTGTGTTCCATCTATTCAGAGTCACATAAACAAAGTGACATCCAGTGATGTGTCTTCATGGTGTTTCGTTGGAAGACCCATCTGATAAGAATCCATTATGTTTATCCGAACCAATCAGCCGCGAGGAGCCAGGCTGCAGTGATGTCACGGGGGTTGTCATGGTAACCGCAGGGTTAATCTCTCCTTCCCTTGTCTTGGACACCTTTACTTTGAGTCAGGACTGTGTGTGAGTGTGTGGTCAGTGACTATGAGTCCTTGTTTCCTTGCCATTGGGGAGAGTAGACCATAAGGTTGCCCCCTCCCTGCTTACGTGCAGACACACACACACACACCCCCCTCTGGTCAAGGACAGACATGTGATATACTGTGCAGAGAGGGAGGAGATGGAGAGAGAGAGAAAGTGAAAAAAGATGAGGGCTAGAGAGGGGGAAACAGAGAGAGGGAGGGGACAAGTGAAACAAGGGTTTGTGGGAGGGATGGAGCGACAAGAGCAGTGCGTTGCCATGGCCACGAGCAAAGGTGTGTGTGGTAGTCATAGCAACAGGCGGCCACACACACACGCTCACCACTCACCTTGAGGTCCCTGTGGACGATGTCATGCTGGTGGATATGTTGAACACTCTCCAAGATCTGGTTAATACACTGACTGGGGAGGAGAGGAGCTCAGGTTAATACACAGACTGGAGAGGAGAGGAGCTCAGGTTAATACACAGACTGGAGAGGAGAGGAGCTCAGGTTAATACACAGACTGGAGAGGAGAGGAGCTCAGGTTAATACACAGACTGGAGAGGAGAGGAGCTCAGGTTAATACACTGTCTGGAGAGGAGAGGAGCTCAGGTTAATACACTGTCTGGAGAGGAGAGGAGCTCAGGTTAATACACTGTCTGGAGAGGAGAGGAGCTCAGGTTAATACACTGTCTGGAGAGGAGAGGAGCTCAGGTTAATACACTGTCTGGAGAGGAGAGGAGCTCGGGTTAATACACTGTCTGGAGAGGAGAGGAGCTCGGGTTAATACACTGTCTGGAGAGGAGAGGAGCTCGGGTTAATACACTGTCTGGAGAGGAGAGGAGCTCGGGTTAATACACAGACTGGAGAGGAGAGCAGCTCGGGTTAATACACAGACTGGAGAGGAGAGCAGCTCGGGTTAATACACAGACTGGAGAGGAGAGCAGCTCGGGTTAATACACAGACTGGAGAGGAGAGCAGCTCAGGTTAATACACAGACTGGAGAGGAGAGCAGCTCAGGTTAATACACAGACTGGAGAGGAGAGCAGCTCAGGTTAATACACAGACTGGAGAGGAGAGCAGCTCAGGTTAATACACAGACTGGAGAGGAGAGCAGCTCAGGTTAATACACAGACTGGAGAGGAGAGCAGCTCGGGTTAATACACAGACTGGAGAGGAGAGCAGCTCAGGTTAATACACAGACTGGAGAGGAGAGCAGCTCAGGTTAATACACAGACTGGAGAGGAGAGCAGCTCAGGTTAATACACAGACTGGAGAGGAGAGGAGCTCAGGTTAATACACAGACTGGAGAGGAGAGCAGCTCAGGTTAATACACAGACTGGAGAGGAGAGCAGCTCAGGTTAATACACAGACTGGAGAGGAGAGCAGCTCAGGTTAATACACAGACTGGAGAGGAGAGCAGCTCAGGTTAATACACAGACTGGAGAGGAGAGGAGCTCAGGTTAATACACAGACTGGAGAGGAGAGGAGCTCAGGTTAATACACAGACTGGAGAGGAGAGGAGCTCAGGTTAATACACAGACTGGAGAGGAGAGGAGCTCAGGTTAATACACAGACTGGAGAGGAGAGGAGCTCAGGTTAATACACTGACTGGAGAGGAGAGGAGCTCAGGTTAATACACAGACTGGGGAGGAGAGGAGCTCAGGTTAATACACAGACTGGGGAGGAGAGGAGCTCAGGTTAATACACTGACTGGAGAGGAGAGGAGATCAGGTTAATACACTGACTGGAGAGGAGATCAGGTTAATACAATGACTGGAGGAGAGAAAAGAGGAGAAAATCAATGGTCCAGTCATCACTAAACATGTATGTTTGTACTGAAAGCTCAACAGGTTACTACAATAGTGGTTCTCAGCCTTTGTTTTGTTACTGTTACATTGAGCTATGCTTGGAGAACCCCTGAAGTACCCCTAATGAGCATTTGACCAACAGGCCCATGTTCTTTTGAGACTTCCCAGGTACCCCATGTGGATAGGCCAGTTAGCAAAGATAAGAAATCATGCCACTCTCCCACGGTTTTGACCTGCGCTGTGCCACGCAGCTGCGTAACCATGGTAACAGTAAGTAGGGAGGGCCCACCTGGCGTCGGCCTCGCTGTAGTACTCCCTAGCAACGATGTCTTCAAACAACTCTCCTCCTGTCACCCTGAGAGACAGAGACCGAGAGACAGAGGAGAGACGGGGGGAGAGGTCGAGAGGGAGAAAGACAGGGGAAGGAGAAAGACAGGAAGGAGAAAGACAGGAAGGAGAAAGACAGGAAGGAGAAAGACAGGAAGGAGAAAGACAGGAAGGAGAAAGACAGGAAGGAGAAAGACAGGAAGGAGAAAGACAGGAAGGAGAAAGACAGGAAGGAGAAAGACAGGAAGGAGAAAGACAGGAAGGAGAAAGACAGGAAGGAGAAAGACAGGAAGGAGAAAGACAGGGGAAGGAGAAAGACAGGGGAAGGAGAAAGACAGGGGAAGGAGAAAGACAGGGGAAGGAGAAAGACAGGGGAAGGAGAAAGACAGGGGAAGGAGAAAGACAGGGGAAGGAGAAAGACAGGGGAAGGAGAAAGACAGGGGAAGGAGAAAGACAGGGGAAGGAGAAAGACAGGGGAAGGAGAAAGACAGGGGAAGGAGAAAGACAGGAAGGAGGAACAGATTGTTATCATACATAAAGAAAGCTCATTCATGGAGGCACATGCACAAGCCTGGAATGTGGGTGTGTGTGTGTGTGTTATACTCACAGGTCAAAGACAAGGTAGTGAAAGCCTTCCTCTGAGATACTGTCATGTAGTCTCACTAGAGAGAAAGAGAGGGTGGAGAAGAGGGAGAGAAAGGGAATTATGAGATTCAACAGTGGAATACGTAATGGCTACTTAGTTTGACATTCTAGATCTGACCTAATGTATAGTTTTGTTTAAGGGTTGGAGGTTAAAGGTTATGTAAAAAGGTACATTTGTGTGTAATAAGTAGCAGGTCCTCCTTGCAGCAAGTACAGTATGAGTGTTCATCTCTCCCCGTCCAAGGTTTATATGAAGCTCAGACAAATGAGAAGGAGAGAGAAAGAGACAGAATGAGAAGGAGAGAGAGAGAAAGATAGAATAGAGAAACTATAAAAAGGAGAGAAAGACAAGGGGGAGCATGAGAAGAGAGGAGGGAGGGGCAGAGCAATCTGGGCCACTGAAGAGAGAGCCAGAAAGGAGGGAGAGAGAAGGAGGGATAGATGATAGAGGGATGCAACTGAAAGAGACAGTACAAAGTTGTCATTGACTCATCAGTATGGCCTCATCTCTTCCTCTACCTCCCCCTCCCGCCTTCATCCTCCTGGCCATTTGTTTTTTTTAAACAACAGCTTTGATTTGAACAGAAAATAAGCATTATTGAAGTCCCATTCATTCAAGTTTTATTGTCTTCAAATAGTTGACTCCATAAACCTCAAATTGAAAATAAAACAAGTAGACAGACAGACCTACCTATGTTTGAATGTTTGAGCAGACGGCAGATACGAGCCTCTCGTTCCAGCTTCTGGTGATCTGAGGAGAGAAAAACCCTGTTATAACCAGCCAATGAGAGCTTATTCAGTTAGAATAACAGGCTAATGAAAGGTTTATAACAAGGGGAACACACCCAGGGTGAGGCCGCCCCACACACAGGGTGAGGCCGCCCCACACACAGGGTGAGGCCGCCCCACACACAGGGTGAGGCCGCCCCACACACAGGGTGTAAGTAAGGTGTGTATACTGTGTGTGTGGATGTTGCTCGCAGCCCCAGCTGTGGAACATTGCTGTGCCAGCACTTTTGCCTAGCAGGGGACACATGATGAAATTGGAACACACACACCTGCCTTTCACCTCATACAATCTTACATAATTCTGACACAACACCCCCACACTCCTCCCCCTGCCGTCGTCACCGTTAACAACAGTTGTGAGAGGTCAGAGGTAATCCGGGGTGACCCTGGCTGGGAGTGAGTCAGACTGTGTTGACTCGTAATATTGTAATGAAATATCAACTGCTGCAGGGCTCCAAAACAGAGACTCCACGCATCATTTATTTACATTCATTTAATCAGAGTATTGCAGTTTGATTTCACAGAGCCTTGCCGAATGTTTTTCACTAAACAATCATTTGAATACACATTGCAGCACATCCCATTTAATATCGCAACACTGAATATCTTAAACTCAATAACAACAACAACTGCCAATTTCATTATCAGACACCCTGGCTAACAAACAAGTATCAGACCCATGCGCAAACAGACTAATACACACAACTGGCTTTCTCATCACCTTATCATTTCAGCCCAATAAATACACTACTCCTATACTGCTGCTAAACAGCCTCACATCTCCTCACCAAATAATCCTAGCCCTCCCTCTCCCCCTTCCCCCATCTCTCCTTCATCCCCTAATCCCTCCTCTGATCCCCCTTCTCCCCCCATCACTTCTCTGCCTCCTTCCATTCCTCTCCCCTTCAACCTTTCCTACTCCCTCACCTCCCATCTTTCTGTTTCCTACTACCCCTCTCCCTCCCCATTTTCTCCTCCCCATGTAGGCTCCAGATTCTCTCTCTCTCTTCTGCAGGGACAAACTACTGCAACCCTAGTCTCATTCCACCACTGATGCAGCAGATAGAGAAAGGGAGAGGGAAACCGAGAGGATTACATGAAATGTCCATATGCAGGAAGGGGATGACAACTCCCCATTGCGTGTGCATGTGTGTGCACGCATGTGTGTGCGCGCATGTGTGTGCGCGCATGTGAAGATAGTATGGTTTACCGCAACTATTGCTGATTCATTCAATTATTTGTTGACGTGTGCCTGTGTGTGGGCGTGCACGGGTGTACAATGCATGTGGTGTGTGTGTGTGTGTGTGGTGGTACCCTTACGGGAACAACAACATGAACTGTGTGTGATTTAATGTGAGGTTAATGTGATAACATGACAACGTGTCCTCGTGAAATGAATGTGAAGGACGCTTAGACATAGAGTCGTGGCCAAAACATCAGGGACAGACTTATAAACTGCAAAAGGTACAGGGATTGGACTGCTGAGGACTGGGGTAAAGTCATTTTCTCTGATGAATCCCCTTTCCGATTGTTTGGGGCATCCGGAAAAAAGCTTGTCCGGAGAAGACAAGGTGAGCACTACCATCAGTCCTGTGTCATGCCAACAGTAAGGCATCCTGAGACCATTCATGTGTGGGGTTGCTTCTCAGCCAAGGGAGTAGGCTCACTCACAATTTTGCCTAAGAACACAGCCATGAATAAAGAATGGTACCAACACATCCTCCGAGAGCAACTTCTCCCAACCATCCAGGAACAGTTTGGTGACGAACAATGCCTTTTCCAGCATGATGGAGCACCTTGCCATAAGGCAAAAGTGATAACTAAGTGGCTCGGGGAACAAAACATCGATATTTTGGGTCCATGGCCAGGAAACTCCCCAGACCTTAATCCCATTGAGAACTTGTGGTCAATCCTCAAGAGGCAGGTGGACAAACAAAAAACCCACAAATTCTGACAAACTCCAAGCATTGATTATGCAAGAATGGGCTGCCTTCAATCAGGATGTGGCTCAGAAGTTAATTGACAGCATGCCAGGGCGGATTGCAGAGGTCTTGAAAAAGAAGGGTCAACACTGAAAATATTGACTCTGCATCAATTTCATGTAATTGTCAATTCAAGCCTTTGACACTTATGAAATGCTTGTAATTATACTTCAGAATTCCATAGTAACGTCTGACAAAAATATCTAAAGACACTGAAGCAGCAAACTTTGTGGAAATGAATATTTGTGTCATTCAAAACTTTTGGCCAAAATTGTACATTTATTATTTGTGGATTTGAACTTGCAACCTTGTGGTTGGGAGTGGATTGCTGTTTCTGCAGTGTCACCGCATAAGTGTTAAAAGCACTGTTTGTATCATAACGACACATTTCATGTGAAAGTCTAAATCCACATGTGAAAGGTTGTGATCACGTGAACTGTTCCAAAAACATATGGTTTCACTTGGGCAAAACATGTGGAAATGTCACAGGTGAAATCATGTGGTTTTTCCCATAAGGGTAGTAGACGGTGCAGAGAGTGCTGCTGGCTAATTAATTACTGGCACTTCCTACTGTCCTGTAATTGACCATCTGCTCCACAGCCATGTTGCAGCAGGGGGAGAAGGAGAGGTACGCGACACACACACACACACACACACACACACACACCTCTAGCCCCCCTCAGATTATGACAGTGTTTAGCGCTACTTTCAGATACTTATTACACATGGGGCAGTGCACTAGCCCACACAGGCCCAATGGTGCTAATAACAACACTCAAATCCTACTAGGCACACTGCCACCACACACACACACCGTGTGTACTGTATGAGTACTCCTTTAATTCTCCTTCTCTCACTCTTCCTCCTCCTCCTCTCCCTCTCCCTCTCTCGACACAGATCACTGCAAGGCTGTCGGAGCCCCTCCCACCTTGGCCCACACACACTTTAATGCTGTACTGTGCAACTCTTCATAATTGACTGCTACCACAAAAAGCTTCTAGATATTGCTGAAACTTTCTTCTTCAGAATACCAAATACCAGCCCAGTGATACCTATTATCATAACACACACACACACACACACACAACAAAGGGGCTAACAGGGAGGTGTGTGAGATCCTGTGGGGTCTTGGCCCCTGCTGAGATACATTTAGTCTAACTGGATTAGCCTCAATACTGACCAATCTCCTAGCTACTGACAGTGGGAGGGAGAGAGGGAACAGGCATAGAGCATAGAGCCAAGACTGCTCAAAGAAGAACAGAAGAAAAAAAAAGAGGGAGGGAGAGTGAGAGAATGTGTGTTGACTGCAGAGGAGGGCAGCTCTGAGCTGAGATGCAGCACACAGTCCCCAGACACACCGTGTGGCAGAGGCCTGCATGCTGAGAACAGTCACGGCCCTGTAGACCTACAACAGCCCACAGTGGAGCTTTGCTTTCTGGGTAAACATAGTTACCACATCACCAACTACCACCCACACTCAGAACACAGAAGTAAATCTTGAGTATGCATCAAATCATTATTATTCCAAATAACTTCCAGAAGAAGAAAAAAGACACCTAGTGGTACTGGTCTACAGCACCAGAATATTTAACAAAATGTTAAAACACAAGACAGCATCTGTCGTCACAAGAGATCACACACACACACTACTTATGGTCACCTCAAGACATCCCATCAGCTGCACCTCTGGATGGCCCTGCCCGGGAGTTACTTTCAAGCCTTACCCACCCTACCCTACCCTGCCCGGGAGTTACTTTCAAGCCTAACCTACCCTACCCTATCCTACCCTGCCCGGGAGTTACGTTCAAGCCTTACCCTGCCCTGCCCGGGAGTTACGTTCGAGCCTCACCCTACCCTGCCCGGGAGTTACGTTCAAGCCCTGCCCTACCCTATCCTACCCTACCCTGCCCGGGAGTTACGTTCAAGCCCTACCCTACCCTACCCTGCCCGGGAGTTACGTTCAAGCCTTACCCTACCCTACCCTGCCCGGGAGTTACGTTCAAGCCTTACGCTGCCCTGCCCGGGAGTTACGTTCAAGCCCACCCTACCCTACCCTGCCCGGGAGTTACGTTCAAGCCTTACCCTACCCTACCCTACCCTGCCCGGGAGTTACGTTCAAGCCTTACCCTACCCTACCCGGGAGTTACGTTCAAGCCTTACCCCACCCTACCCTGCCCTGGAGTTACGTTCAAGCCTTACCCTACCCTACCCGGGAGTTACGTTCAAGCCTTACCCCACCCTACCCTGGAGTTACGTTCAAGCCTTACCCTACCCTGCCCGGGAGTTACGTTCAAGCCTCACCCTACCCTGCCCGGGAGTTACGTTCAAGCCTTACCCTACCCTACCCGGGAGTTACGTTCAAGCCTTACCCCACCCTACCCTGGAGTTACGTTCAAGCCTTACCCTACCCTGCCCGGGAGTTACGTTCAAGCCCTACCCTACCCTGCCCGGGAGTTACGTTCAAGCCCTACCCTACCCTACCCGGGAGTTACGTTCAAGCCTTACCCTACCCTGCACGGGAGTTAGGTTCAAGCCCTACCCTACCCTGCCCGGGAGTTACGTTCAATCCTACCCTACCCTACCCTGCCCGGGAGTTACGTTCAAGCCCTACCCTACCCTGCCCGGGAGTTATGTTCAAGCCCTACCCTACCCTGCCCGGGAGTTACGTTCAAGCCCTACCCTACCCTGCCCGGGAGTTACGTTCAAGCCCTACCCTACCCTGCCCGGGAGTTATGTTCAAGCCCACCCTACCCTGCCCGGGAGTTACGTTCAAGCCTTACCCTACCCTGCCCTGCAGTTACGTTCAAGCCCTACCCTACCCTACCCTGCCCGGGAGTTACGTTCAAGCCCTACCCTACCCTGCAGTTACGTTCAAGCCCTACCCTACCCTACCCTGCCCGGGAGTTACGTTCAAGCCCTACCCTACCCTACCCGGGAGTTACGTTCAAGCCTCACCCTACCCTACCCGGGAGTTACGTTCAAGCCTTACCCTGCCCTACCCTGCCCGGGAGTTACGTTCAAGCCTTACCCTACCCTACCCTGCCCGGGAGTTACGTTCAAGCCCTACCCTACCCGGGAGTTACGTTCAAGCCTCACCCTACCCTACCCGGGAGTTACGTTCAAGCCCCACCCTACCCTGCCCGGGAGTTACGTTCAAGCCTTACCCTACCCGGGAGTTAAGTTCAAACCTAACCCTACCCGGGAGTTACGTTCAAGCCCACCCTACCCTACCCTGCCCGGGAGTTACGTTCAAGCCTTACCCTACCCTGCCCTGCCCTGCCCGGGAGTTACGTTCAAGCCTTACCCTACCCCACCCTACCCTGCCCGGGAGTTACGTTCAAGCCTACCCTACCCTGCCCGGGAGTTACGTTCAAGCCTACCCTACCCTACCCTGGAGTTACGTTCAAGCCTTACCCTACCCGGGAGTTACGTTCAAGCCTTACCCTACCCTGCCCTGCCTGGGAGTTACATTCAAGCCTTACCCTACCCTGCCCTGCCTGGGAGTTACATTCAAGCCTTACCCTACCCTGCCTGGGAGTTACGTTCAAGCCTTACCCTGCCCTACCCTGCCCGGGAGTTACGTTCAAGCCTTACCCTGCCCTACCCTGCCCGGGAGTTACGTTCAAGCCTTACCCTGCCCTACCCTGCCCGGGAGTTACGTTCAAGCCTCCCTACCCTACCCTGCCCGGGAGTTACGTTCAAGCCCAACCCTACCCTGCCCGGGAGTTACGTTCAAGCCTTACCCTACCCTGCCCTGCAGTTACGTTCAAGCCCAACCCTACCCTGCCCGGGAGTTACGTTCAAGCCTTACCCTACCCTGCAGTTACGTTCAAGCCCTACCCTACCCTACCCTGCCCGGGAGTTACGTTCAAGCCCTACCCTACCCTACCCTACCCGGGAGTTACGTTCAAGCCTCACCCTACCCTACCCGGGAGTTACGTTCAAGCCCTACCCTACCCTACCCTGCCTGGGAGTTACGTTCAAGCCTTACCCTACCCTACCCTACCCGGGAGTTACGTTCAAGCCTTACCCTACCCTACCCTGCCCGGGAGTTACGTTCAAACCTAACCCTACCCGGGAGTTACGTTCAAGCCCACCCTACCCTACCCTGCCCGGGAGTTACGTTCAAGCCTTACCCTACCCTGCCCTGCCCGGGAGTTACGTTCAAGCCTTACCCTACCCCACCCTACCCTACCCTGCCCGGGAGTTACGTTCAAGTCTACCCTACCCTACCCTGCCCGGGAGTTACGTTCAAGCCTTACCCAACCCTACCCGGGAGTTACGTTCAAGCCCACCCTACCTTGCCTGGGAGTTACGTTCAAGCCTTACCCTACCCTGCCCTGCCTGGGAGTTACATTCAAGCCTTACCCTACCCTGCCCTGCCTGGGAGTTACGTTCAAGCCTTACCCTACCCTGCCCTGCCTGGGAGTTACGTTCAAGCCTTACCCTGCCCTACCCTGCCCGGGAGTTACGTTCAAGCCTTACCCTGCCCTACCCTGCCCGGGAGTTACGTTCAAGCCTACCCTACCCTACCCTGCCCGGGAGTTACGTTCAAGCCTTACCCTGCCCTACCCTGCCCGGGAGTTACGTTCAAGCCTACCCTACCCTACCCTGCCCGGGAGTTACGTTCAAGCCTTACCCTACCCTACCCTGCCCGGGAGTTACGTTCAAGCCCTACCCTACCCGGGAGTTACGTTCAAGCCCACCCTACCCTGCCCGGGAGTTACGTTCAAGCCTTACCCTACCCTACCCTGCCCGGGAGTTACGTTCAAGCCTTACCCTACCTTACCCGGGAGTTACGCTCAAGCCTTATCCTACCCTACCCTGCCCGGGAGTTACGTTCAAGCCCTACCCTACCCGGGAGTTACGTTCAAGCCCACCCTACCCTGCCCGGGAGTTACGTTCAAGCCTTACCCTACCCTGCCCTGCCTGGGAGTTACGTTCAAGCCTTACCCTGCCCTACCCTGCCCGGGAGTTACGTTCAAGCCTTACCCTGCCCTACCCTGCCCGGGAGTTACGTTCAAGCCCACCCTACCCTGCCCGGGAGTTACGTTCAAGCCTTACCCTACCCTACCCTGCCCGGGAGTTACGTTCAAGCCCTACCCTACCCGGGAGTTACGTTCAAGCCTTACCCTGCCCTACCCTGCCCGGGAGTTACGTTCAAGCCTACCCTACCCTACCCTGCCCGGGAGTTACGTTCAAGCCTTACCCTACCCTACCCTGCCCGGGAGTTACGTTCAAGCCTTACCCTACCTTACCCGGGAGTTACGCTCAAGCCTTATCCTACCCTACCCTGCCCGGGAGTTACGTTCAAGCCCTACCCTACCCGGGAGTTACGTTCAAGCCCACCCTACCCTGCCCGGGAGTTACGTTCAAGCCTTACCCTACCCGGGAGTTACGTTCAAGCCTCACCCTACCCTACCCGGGCCGGGCCAGTGACGTTCAAGCCCTACCCGGGCCGGGCCAGTGACGTTCAAGCCCTACCCGGGCCAGGCCAGGCCTGGAAAATTAGATACTACCAATATATATTTCATATTGCAACGAATAACATGTCAAATCTACCGTTTACACAGTTTCTGAATATAGACACGAGGCGCTGTCTATTCAGTACCACTGCACAGTGGGAGCTTCGCCTTATCATTAGGCTACATGGGATGAGCAGAGGCACTGTCCATTCCCCGTGGCCTCCAGCCAGTTGCTTCAATTTAAAGTCGGCCTTGTTATGACTGCATAGCAATGCAGGACATTTTTTACATGTACAGTATTCAAGGTTTAAAAAGGCTTCTGAAGTTAGTAATTTCCACTTAGAAATTTCAACCCCTACAAAAATGTCCATTATATAATCCACATTTCCTGTTGCTGCAGGATTATTTTTCTGATGTAGCAAACTGGCTCAATTTAAGATCATGTATACAGTTGAAGTCAGAAGTGTACATACACTTAGGTTGGAGTCATTAAAACTTGTTTTTCAACCAATCCACAAATTTCTTGTTAACAAACTATAGTTTTGGCAAGTCATTTAGGACATCTACTTTGTGCATGACAAGTAATTTTTTCAACAATTGTTTACAGACAGATTATCTCACTGTATCACAATTCCAGTGGGTCAGAAGTTTACATACACCAAATTGACTTGTCTTTAAACAGCTTGGAAAATTCCAGAAAATGATGTCATGGTTTTAGAAGCTTCTGATAGGCTAATTGACATCATTTGAGTCAATTGGAGGTGTATCTGGATGTATTTCAAGGCCTACCTTGTGCCTCTTTACTTGACATCATGGGAAAATCAAAAGAAATCAGCCAAGACCTCAGAAAAACTATTGTAGAAGTCTGGTTCATCCTTGGGAGCAATTTCCAAACGCCTGAAGGTACCACGTTCATTTGTACAAACAATAGTATGCAAGTATAAACACCATGGGACCACGCAGCCATCATACCGCTCAGGAAGGAGACGCGTTCTGTCTCCTAGAGATGAACGTACCTTGTTGCGAAAAGTGCAAATCAATCCCAGAACAACAGCAAAGGACCTTGTGAAGATGCTGGAGAAAACGGGTACAGAAGTATCTATATCCACAGTAAAACGAGTCCTATATTGACATAACCTGAAAAGCAAGGATAAAGACACTGCTCTAAAACCGCCATAAAAAAGCCAGACTATGGTTTGCAACTGCACATGGGGACAAAGATCGTACTTTTTGGAGAAATGTCCTCTGGTCTGATGAAACAAAAATAGAACTGTTTGGCCATAATGACCATCGTTATGTTTGGAGGAAAAAGGCAGATGCTTGCAAGCCAAAGAACTCCATCCCAACCGTGAAGCACGGGGGTGGCATCATCATGTTGTGGGGGTGCTTTGCTGCTGGTGGGACTGGTGCACTTCACAAAATAGATGGCATCATGAGGCAGGAAAATTATGTGGACATATTGAAGCAACATCTCAAGACATCAGTCAGGAAGTTAAAGCTTGGTTGCAAATGGGTCTTCCAAATAGACAATGACCCCAAGCATACTTCCAAAGTTCTGGCAAAATGGCTTAAGGACAACAAAGTCAAGGTATTGGAGTGGCCATCACAAAGCCCTGACCTCAATCCTATAAAAAATGTGTGTGCAGAACTGAAAAAGCGTGTGCGAGCATATTATATATACATCTTTGTTTATTATCATAATGTATGAATTTACTGATTTAATATTAATTGTTAATTTCTTCAACATTTTCTTTAATCATAGCGCACTGCTCTTTATTACGGGCGACAATTCTAGTATTCATCACTGCATTCTCTACCAGGAAGTTGGTTGGCCCTCTCTGATGTCACATAGGTTGATACATTGCTATGTTTCATTTATAAAGCCCTTTTACAAAACGTCCCACTGTACCAAACATCATTACTAAACTTTAGACATACGAGTTACCACACCCGGTCTCAAGGATGGTTAACTCTGGGAATTCCTTTGGTCTCTACTGAGTTCGGTAAATCAGCTTTAAGTTCTTGCACCATGTTTGTAGAACTATCTTCAAAATGTTCTTAAATGTGATGTTGTGGTGCCTCTTGGGAAATTCAGAAAGCTGATTGAGGACCTTATTACTGATGAATAGGACCTTATTACTAATGAACTACATACCTAGTCCGTTGTACAGCTGAACGCATTCAACTTAAATGTGTCTTCTGCATTTAAGTTATATACCCTTTATAAAAGAACCATTGCTGATATGGTTAAACGTAACAAATAAAATACACACGAAATACCCATGTGCAACTGGTATTCCAACATGTTGCCAGTAATGTTAGGCTAATGTCTACAGCTGCAACTTTTAGTTTATTATCAGCACTGTTCAGAACCAGCACACTGAGCACAGGTTAAATATCCAAACGTATTACTAACTAGCTGGGCGTCACGGCCTCAAACACATTCATTAGGCTATTCAGAACAAGCACAAATAGATCAAATGTAGGCTATTGACTATTCAGGAGAGGCCTCAACCTAAGCAGTAGGCTCAAAAATCCAGTTACCTTTCGAAGTAACTCCCCTGTCTGCCACTCCAGTCCAAATTTCACCCACAGAACTTAGGCAACAATAACAAGGACTCCTCAAGTTAAGACAAGTTTAACTATATGGTCATAACATAACACTCCAAATTAATAGGAGTTGTGAAGCACTCGGAAGCAAAGCAGTTTAACCACCGCCTTCGCCCAATCCTGGTTTGTCCATATAATCAGTGCCGGAAAAAAACAGCCCACAACTACTGCAGCTTGTTATCTCACGCATCCCATTCAGTCCCGGCAGATTCTGAGGTCTACACGCAGAATCTACCCATGGGAGATAACCTGGTGGGGGTCCGTGCCTACAGGATGGCAGCCTGTCCCATCACAGGAAGACCAGCCCCCCCCAGCGCCTCGTAAGGGGCAGAGAAAGTCCAATGAGAAAGCAGCACGTCGGGGCTCTCAAGCTTTTCACAGAGTGTATAGTCCCTTGGAGTACAGGGTGAGGTACACAGTGATGAATCGTGTTTTCACCTATGTCTCAGTCTTTGGCCATGTCTAGACTTGACAGTTCATGCAGATGTATTATTCTGATTATAGAGTTCAGATCATGGAATTCTGAACTGGCGTATACACCTAAGTACATTTAAAAAGGTCTTTACCGTGTCCACAGTGTGTCTGGATTCCTGGTGGAATAGGCTAAATATGAAAACACAATTGATGGTAGTAGCTAACTACCGTAGCTAACTATCCAGCTAACCTCTGTAGCTAGCTAGCTAACAAGCAACGATAAAGGGATTGCAAACAGGTTAGCATAACTCTAGCCAAACAAAC
The DNA here is from genome assembly GCF_901001165.1 of Salmo trutta. Taxonomy (NCBI): domain Eukaryota; kingdom Metazoa; phylum Chordata; class Actinopteri; order Salmoniformes; family Salmonidae; genus Salmo; species Salmo trutta. The sequence goes on from NC_042958.1 coordinate 51,546,645, forward strand.
AAAACCATTTTTTCTAAATATTACCTAGCATTTATAAGGCCAGAAACACGTTCCTCACACGCTAGGAATGTATTTCCTCCAACGTTATAATGAAAAGGTGCCTCTCGGTCCCAAAACACACGTTTTCTAGAGACTTGTGGGAGTGCTGATGACGTCGCCCACTGTATGCGCTTTCAGTATCTTGATTGCGACCAGACTGAGGAGAAATCCGCACACAATGCATCCCTGACCACCTCCTGAAGTGGTCAGACAGATCTGAACACAATCACACCACAAAGACACTTGTGTGTCTAGACCAGTCTTCTCAATGCGATCCTCGTATTCTGACAGCAGAAGTCACATGCATGTGTCAAGTGTAGACATAACCTTTGACAACCGGGCTGCAAGTCCGATTGCTTTACAAATCTCACCAATGACTTGGCTGCAAGCAAAGCTTCTGCCACCCCTGGAACCGCATCTTCCAGCTCAGCAGTGTCAAGTGCGTATTTTAGCACGGTGTTGTACAAGTGATCCTGGAAGTCAAGCCATCGGTAGGGTGCAGCAATCATATTCGATCCCTGGTCCTTTACCCAGACAACTTTTCAGCACGGCTGGATCAAAACAAAGCACAGTTACTCCTGTCTTGGCATCTTCTGGGCGGAACGCTGCTGTAGCCAGCACTCTGCTTTTCAGCTCAAACTCTGGGGTAACGTAGGGCAGGTTACTGCCATGTCATTTACCTTGCGCTAGTCCACATATCTGTGATCATCACCAAGTCATTTATGTCAGCTATTGCATTGTTGATATTGCTGAGCACTTCAATCCTCTTCATGAGTGCCGTTTTGTGGCATCTCCGTGATATGGTTGTGGGGTCTGGGAGCACAGTGGCAGAGATGCGGCCATGACTAACCACACACTTATTAGCTGGAGATATATCAACAAACACCCTGCCTTGAACTGTGTGGAAGGACATAATATCTTTGCAACAGAAAGCAACACACTTGTGATTTCTGATTTGACTCAATGTGGCGCTCGAGAGAGGTGCCGGTTCTCTTGCTGCCGTACTTCAAAATCACGGGGCAGGCTCGACGGTCACAACTAGATTTCCACATGCCAGCCTTTTCCACTTCATTTGGGATTTTTACAAGCTCTACTTTGGAGGAGTTTTATGTTTCACATCCTCCATATCCATTGCAAGTGCAACTAGCTAGCATCAACAACCACCACACACGCACTCGTTTTTATTTGTCATTTTTGAAAATAATACCCCCAGCCCATACACTCGTCGTTAATGAACGAACAGGCCCTACCCGATGTATAATGTTGAGGACCGTGACGCACGGCTAGCAGAGCTCTACACATCTGACATAGGGACTGGGCGATGTATCGCTAATACTGGTATAGATTTTTTACCATCTATAAAAATATTTTGATACAAACCAAATGTTATTTGTCACATGCTTCTTAAACAACATTCCCAACAACGCTAAATTAAATGAAAAGTGCTACAAAATGGACTACTTTAGTGTCAGTTTTGTCCTAGTTTAGTTGAGTATAAAACCATCACAACGGATCACCTAGAATTAATTTGTTGTCATTCAAGGATTATGCGCCAAACACATTTACAACTTTCATTATTCAGAAACACAAAATACAGTCAAATAACTCAAAAATGTTGAAAGATCGTGATTTGATATTTTGGCCATATCACCAAAGCCCTACTTTGACATGTGACACACACAGGTCTATACAGCAGATCACCGACAGCTCACAGCAGTGTTTCCACTATATGTATTTAGCAGTGGCGCACCGCTTTCCCTTTATATGTGTGTGTGTGTTACTGTACCTCTGGCGGAGAGTTTTTTGGTGTTGATGATTTTGGCGGCGAACTCCTGACCTGATGATTTCTTCACACATCTGCGCACCACTGAAAACGCTCCCCTGGAAACAAGGAAAGCAACGGTCAGTTCTGGGTAGGGGGATTTTTTGTTGTTGTTGCAACAAACATGCAGGACAACACACACTGGCACACACACGCGTGCGCACGCGTTGGCCATACCATCAACACTGATACATAGCATGCAGTCATACAACTGAAATGATGGCAGTCTGCCGTAATTAAGGACACCGAGATTGCAGAGCTCCCTTTCTCAAATACAGGTCCACAGCACCGTTGGTTTTCTTCCTTCCCCTTGTAAATCAATGAACTACTAAGCAGACCTTCTAGAGAAAACCAGTCGTACCGCAGACCAGGATTAGATTTGCTGTAGTATAGACTTTAGGCTAGCTACCAGTGTATGTACAATAGAGCTAGGATGACCAATCCGCATGCTTTTGGACCAGCCCTGCTCTATCACACAGCGAATCAAAGTCTTAGATTTAACAGGTGTGTTAGAGCAGAGCTGAAACTAGGCTAAACCCTGCAGGCGTGAGCCAGTAGCCCTCCAGGAGGGTTGGCCACACCTAAACTAGAGGACAGAGAGTTAAACTCCTCTCCTAGCTCACTGGCACTAGCCCACTGCTACAGTAACTGCGTAGTTCTGTTGGTATAGCATGATGATTGCAACACCAGGAATGTGGGTTTGATTCCTGCTGGGGCCACCCATAAGAAAATGAATAAAACGCAGCACTATAAGTGTCTCCTAAATGGCATGTTATATAAACAGTCTACAAAACATTAGGAACACCTTTCATAATATTGAGTTGCACCCCCTTTTGCACTCAAAACAGCCTCAATTCTTCAGGCCATGGACTCTACAAAGTGTCGAAAGCATTCCACAGGGATGCTGGCCCATGTTGACTCCAATGCTTCCCACAGTTGTATCATGTTGGCTGGATTTCCTTTGGGTAGTGGACCATTCTTGATACACACAGGAAACTGTTGAGCATGAAAAACCCAGCAGCGTTGCAGTTCTTGACACACAAACCAGTGCGCCTGGCAACTACCACCATACCCCATTCAAAGGCACTTAAATATTTTGTCTTGCCAATTCACCCTCAATGGCACACACACACAATCTCTGTCAATTGTCTTAAGGCTTAAAAATCCTTCTTTAACATGTCTCCTCCCCTTCATCTACACCGATTGATATGGATTTTACGGGCGACAACAATAAGGGATCATAGCTTTCACCTGGTCAGCCTGTCATGAGAGCAGGTGTTCCTAATGTTTTGTGAACTCAGTGTATATTAATAAAATATTATGTGCCTTTATGACACAGGGGATAGTGTGCCTTTCCCTGTAACTGCTGAGTTACTGGTTCAAGAACCACTGACTGTTCCCCCTATATCACTACACCGTTGTTGTTGATAATGACAAGAGTAGACTACATGTCAGAGAAACATCTCTGTTGTGCATAACTTACTATCTGACATGTCCACAACGTTGTGCCCTACAGAACGCACCCCAGGTGTGTGCACTTTGATCAACCAATCAGTGGATCAATAAAATGCCAGAGAGATAAGAGAAGCCCTAGACACTTCGACTATACCCAGGGTCTGGGGCTAACGCAATAATAATACAAGACATCCCTCTACAGAGTCCAGAGAGGATCGTGCCTCCGACAGATGCCCGTAATAATACAACGGCCCGGTTCTCTCAGGGGGGAAAAAAACATGCCATCGAGATTCCGAGAAACAGCATCACCCCTGCACTTTTAAGCCACAGCGGCATAGTCTGTGCTGAGAGGCTTATAACGCTACATATGGCATTTATGAACGGCTGCTGCGTGGAAGCGGGTGGTGTTTTACATAATGTGCAAACATAATTCAGCTTTGGAAGGAGGCGGTGTGGGCTGTAACTATCGTCTACGTTCGACACAACTGCAGTTGAGACAAATCGCCTAATATTCTACAAACACACAGTTAAACTAGCTAGCATGCATGCATGCTAACATTCAGCGCTGTCAAGCAGGCTGCCAACGTGCCATGCCAGCAAATGTCAGAGTGCTTTCGCTCAAACGCTTCCTGCCTGACTAATTCAGCAGACGGAAAGACAAGGCGTTGACACACTAGTAGACATTGCTAGCTGTGCTATCGCATTTACAGACAGGGTGCAGTAAAACATACGCTGTAAGTCCTGTCCCTAACCTACGACACGCAATAGAGCTGCATTTTAGTCAAACAACCAGATCAAGACAATAGGATCAGGCTAGCTGGCTAAAGAAGGAGAGAGTAGCGTACGGGGTGGGGAGAAGAAGGAAAGACAGACGGCAAGGCAGAGCAGTAACCAGGCTAGCTAATGACGGACAGTCGCTTACTTCCCGAGCTCCTCGTAGAGTTGGTATTCATCCGTAAAGCGGGTGGAGGTAACGATAGTAGTCGCCATGGCTGAGAGTGGGCTCCACGCCTCGGTCAGGTTTACGGCAGGCTGGGTCGCTCTCTGGGTCTAGGGGAGGATTGTTAACCTCCGATACTAGCTACGGCACTGACAGGCTGGGAGAGAGAGAAGGGAGGTGTTGGCGGAGGTGGAGAGAGACCGGGGAAGAGCGGAGGCAGTCACGCGAGAGTTGAGCAGGGTTTTTGAGCAGTCATGTAATCAGAGCGGGGTAGCAGTATTATTCGGTGTGAATCAGCTGTAACGGAAAACGACTTATTGTACGGATTCTGTTTGAAGACTTTTCAAAACCCTTGCTCTCTTGTCTTGAATTCATCATTGGTCTGACCGAGATAAGTTGATATGTGACAGCAACGTGGCCTAAAGGAACACTGCCCATTGACCACCGTCAAACGCCAACGTTCATGGATGTTGAAATTTGGTCCGTCCGCCTTGGCCTTGATTTCAACATCCACAGATGTACTTTGTTTTGTCCAGACCAAATCTGAACCATTCATAGATGTCTATGTTTCACAAATTAAGACAGTACAGTATAGCAGAGTTCAGTACAGTAATGTAGAGTATTAGTGTAGTGCAGTATAATATACTGTACTATACTCTGCTGATCTGATCTGATCTCAACTGTACTGAACTAAACTGTACTGTAACATGCGGTCCAAACTTGTGAGACATTGACGTCGAGACAGACCAAATTTAGAGTACTAGAATTAGAATAATACCCAGCATGCTTTGCAAGTGTTCCTGTTTACGTTTACATTCTGAGCTTATAGCAGACACGCCTTTACAGAGCAACTTACAGTCAGTATATGAAACTAAGGTAGATAAACAACCACATATCACAATCATAGCAAGACCAACTTTTATGTAACTGTTACTGAGAATTATATTATAGTTGGAAGTGTTTTGTAGCTTTTTTCTGTTTGTCTGGAAACTTTAAATATAGTCACTGTCAGTTCTAAAGCGTTTGAAAAAGCTAACATACAACGCATTACGAAAGTATTCATACCCCTTCACTTTTTCCACATTTTGTTACATTACAGCCTCATTCTAAAATAAGTACAATAATTTTTTCCCCTCATTATACCCCATAATGACAAAGCGAAAACAGGTTTTAGAAGCTTTTGCAAATGTATAAAAAAATGTATAACAAGTATTTAGACCCTTTGCTATGAGACTTGAAATTGAGCTCAGGTGCATCCTGTTTCCATTGATCATCCTTGAGATGTTTCTACAACTTGATTGGAGTCCACCTGTGGTAAATTCAATTGATTGGACATTATTTGGAAAGGCACACACCTGTATATAAGGTCCCACAGTTGACAGTGCAAAAACCAAGCCATGAGGAATAAGGAATTGTCCGTAGAGCTCCGAGACAGGATTGTGTGGAGGCACAGATCTGGGAAGGGTACCAAAAATGTCTGCAGCATTGAAGGTCCCCAAGAACAACGGCCTTCATCATTCTTAAATGGAAGACGTTTAGAACCCCAAAGACTCTTCATAGAGGTGGTCTCCCGGCCAAACTGAGCAATCGGGGGAGAAGGGCCTTGGTAAGGGAGGTGACCAAGAACCTAATGGTCACTCTGACAGAGATCCAGAGTTCCTCTGTGGAGATGAGAGAACCTTCTAGAAGGACAACCATCTCTGCAGCACTCCACCAATGGTAGAGTGGCCAGACGGAAGCCACTCCTCAGTAAAAGGCATATGACAGCCCGCTTGGAGTTTTCCAAAAGGCACCTAAAGGACTCTCAGACCAGGAGAAACAAGATTCTCTGGTCTGATGAAACCAAGATTGAAGTCTTTGGCCTGAATGCCAAGAGTCACGTCTGGAGGAAACCTGTCACCACTCATCTGGCCAATACCATTCCTACGGTGAAGCATGGTGGTGGCAGCATCATGCTGTGGGGATGTTGTTCAGGGACTGGGAGACTAGTCAGGATCGATAGAAAGATGAAGGGAGCAAAGTACAGTGAGATCCTCGATGAAAACCTGCTCCAGAGCGCTCAGGACGTCAGACTGGGGCGAAGGTTCACCTTCCAAAAGGACAACGACCCTAAGCACACAGCCAAGACAACACAGGAGTGGCTTCGGGGCCAAGTCTCTGAATGTCCTTGAGTGGTCCAGCCAGAGCCTGGACTTCAACCCGATCGAACAGCTCTAGAGAGACCTGAAAATAGCTGTGCAGTGACGCTCCCCATCCAACCTGACCGAGCTTGAGGAGATCTGCAGAGAAGAATGGGAGAAACTCCCCCAAATACAGGTGTGCCAAGCTTGTAGTGTCATACCCAAAAAGACTCAAGGCTGTAATCTCTGACAAAGGTAGTTCAACAAAGTACTGAGTAAAGGGCCTGAATACTTATGTAAATGTGATATCAGTTTTTTATTTTTAATACATTTGCAAAAATGTCAACTGTTTTTTCTTTGTCATTATGGGGTATTGTGTGTAGATTGAAGAGGGGAAAAAACAATTACATCTATTTTAGAATAAGGCTGTAACAAAATGTGGAAAAAGTTCATGGGTCTGAACACTTTCCGAAGGCACTGTAAGTGAATGTGATAGGAGGAATAATACATATTCCATACTGCAATCTTCATTTTTCTCTATTTTCCTATTTTAATAAAAAATGTTGAATTTGATAATGCTTTCTTCATTGACATGAAGATATAAGTGAATGCATGTACGGATTGAAATTTGGCTGTAGAAATAATGTCTTTTCAACGTCTGTAAAATACGTATTTTCAACTTCTGTAAATGATGTCTTTTCAATATCCGGAAAAAACATATTTCGACTTTCATTCAAAACCCAAATGAACCTAATTTCAACATAATTTTGTTCACTGGGTGGCCATTATCTACAACCCTCAAACTCAACTCTGGACCTGGAAGCCAGTTCCACTGAGTTTTTTCATTGTTCACATCTAATCAGGGATTGATTTAGACCTGGGATACCAGGTGTGTGCAATTAATTATGAGGTAGAACAGAAAGCCAGCATGCACCAGACCTCATAAGGTAAGAGCTGAACACCCCTGGCCAAAAGTCTTCACCTGTCCAATCCAGGAGCCCCCCCCCCCCCCCCCCCAAAAAAAAAGATTACATTATTCTCATCTGTTCTGTTGATCATCCATGCAAGGGATGAAATGAAGCAATGCCTTTATTGCACACTGAATCACCATCATGTAGGGTTGGTCAAGCAGTAGGCTTGGCTTGAAAGCAAAACAGCGGAGGCAGCAAGTTATGTGATTTCGGAAAATTTGATTCCGATCCTACAGAGAGGGATAAGGATTTGGTAATCTAATCTGACCTTTAATCAGGATCAAATTTCATTTTTGTGTTTTTCGAAAGTCAAAGGTAGTGATTAAGATGGTTTTTGTGATGAAAATGGGGATTATCTTTATCCCACTGGAAGGATGGATTCAGGGTGGATTTAGAAAAGTGAAAGCCACTACAACCAAGAAATGTCAATGCAACTAAAGTAAATCTGACAACCAAAGGTTTATTATGTTTAATTGATCCTAGTATAGGTATGTGGTCAGTTGTTACATTGCGAAGTGTCAATTAAATGCTTCTACTTAATTATAAGTGATATGCAGTCTCTATTTTTTTTCTCTTACTTTAATTAATGTATAGTTTCCTCATCTTTGTTTCACTGACAGTGTTGAAGTAGTAACACAACCTGTCCAGTAGATGGCAATGTGTAAGCCAGTTCAAAGCTCAGAAAATCCAGATTCTGTGATTTTGATATTGTGGCATCTGGATCAGAATGATCCTATCCGCTTATTTTTCACAGACAAACAAACAGCTAAAAAACAACCAGATCGATCGGATCCTGGATAGCAAAAAAGAGGATTACAGAATCCAGATGATTCTGATCCAGATTCAAAGTTTTGAAAAAATGGGCCCAGGTTTATTTTACAAAAACATGTGGAGTTCCATGCCAAAGCCATTTTACAGTGCAGGACAAAAATAAAGCAAACACGACACAAACTTAAAGAAAACACAAAGCTAGACTTCAACCTGGTTTCTGTGCGGTCACAATTTATTTGGATATTCCTATATAGATGATCTACAGATGGTCATACTATCAACAACAAGTTAGGCCATGAGAACTATTCCAGCAGTACAGAATTCCCTGATTGGTTATCGCCCTCTACCCACCTCTATGGTCATGTGATGACAGATGGCGCCAATGCAGGAGTACTCTATGGTCAGGTATTTATTAAACTGGCAGATTTCCAATCTGAGTCCTTGGAACTAAGAAGAAGAAGAAGAAGCCAGCCAGCCAGTCAGCCAGCCAGCCACTACTGAAGCTCTGGCTGTTTGTAAGTTCATTCATTTCTGGCGTGAACGGTAGAGCACTAGAACCGGACCTCAGTGTCTGAGTGGTTGGTGATGAGCTGAGACGCGGTAAGATGGTGGACAAGAAAAAAAGAAGAAAGTGGAACATATTCTGAATAAATATGGAGTGGGGGATTGCACAAGCCTTCTGGAGAATCTGGTGAAGGAGAAGATGATAATAAAGATAATAAAAAGGGGAAAGTGGAAAATGGTTTGAGTGACTATGAAAACTTGAGATATCTGTGGCATTGTGTTGTGTGACAAAACTGCACATTTTAGAGTGGTCTTATATTGTCCCCAGCACAAGGTGCGCCTGTGGAATGAGTGTCTTGCCACACCTGTCAGGTGGATGGATTATCTTGGCAAAGGATAAATGCTCACTAACAGGGATGTAAACAAATATGTGGACAAAATTTGAGAGAAATAAGCTTTTTGTGCACATGGGACATTTCTGGGATTTTTTTCAGCTAATGAAACATGGATCCAATGTTACATTTATATTTTTGTTCAGTATACTTCCCGCAGCTATGGCTTTGAGACAACATTTTTGGTGTGTTACCTTGCGAGTTTCCATTAGCTCAGGAAGTGTCGTATTTCAGGGAAACGCACAAAGAACCCCTGTGGGAATCTGTTAAAATGGTGCTGTGTATCTTTGCATTTGTAAAACTTTATTTTGGGGTGATATGAAAGTAGTTTCTGAGGTTTCTAAACCCATTTTGCATGCAACGATTATTGACAGTGTCAGGATTCGGGACAGTTGTAGGTCTACACATTGGCCTCGCTGAGATCCCGATGGCAGCATGGTCTTAGGATCTTGACTCCTACGCAATAAGCAACAGGAATTCCTCTCCTCATTCACACAAACGCACACACACTAGCACGCGCACACACATTCAACCTGCGATCAATATATATATAAATCAATGTGTCTGCTCTGACAGGAGACCACTCTAGCCCAGTGAATCAGAATGAGAGCGAGAGTGTGAGAGACGTTATCGTTATCAGAGACATTATCCATACTATTAATGCTGAAGCTGAGTGGTGCTAAGAGATGATGTCACAGAGACCCAGAGTGGTTTGCTAAATGTTTAATGTAGCATTCGCCGGAGACCATCAGGTGTGTGTGTGTGAGAGTGCTTCCTGAGTAGCATTGCTCTCTCAGCAGTCTCAATGGAGAGACCATAAACGCCAAAGAGTCATTCAGAGTAGAGATGACACAGTCCAGTTTAATGGAGAGCTTCAATTGAGGACCACAGAGAAAGAAGGAAAGGGGTCAGAGAGAGATGCTGACAGACCCAGTTTACCTCAGAAACACATACAAGTTGTGCACTTATCATGTAGTGATGCGGCCAACACAGAGGTAGGTGTGTGTAGCACTGCGATATGGCAGTTTCCTCCCCCTCCTTCAACCACTTGCCGACCCTGCCCTCTCCTCCTTTTCCTCCTCCTACAATGTTTATGTAATAGTAACTCCTTTACCTCACCCTCCCTACACACTCTGTGAGAAAGACAAAACGAAGAGAGAGAAAAAAGAGACTAGGAAAGAGATTTCAGTTGGGTTCAGCAGAGAGAGGGAGAATGTCATACTGGTGAAGTTTGTTTGGCATGGCCCGGGTGGGTGGAGATTTCACTTAAGGGCCAATGGAAAGGTCTAAAATGAGCAAACTCCACCCACCCGGGGCACCAGGCCATACAAAACTAACTCTAACACTGTTTTACTGTTTGACTTAAAGGGGCAAGCTGTAGTTGAAACAACAACAAAGTGGCCACCTCGCCAACTGTTTTAGTAAACAGCTATGGGGATATAGAAATGGTACCACTCTCAAATTCATAGACAGAGCTATGGTTGCAAGGACTGGCCATCCATGAGATCAAAATTATAGTTTAAACCCTACAGTGTTTGTTTACAATTGCATTGTTTACAAACACAGGAGTAAAAAAATATATATTTTGGGGTGATGGGGTACGACAGTTGAACTATGCTCATGAGGCATTTATGAGTTACATTGTTCAATAATCAATGTTAATTTATGTCCAAATATGTATGTAAAAACTGCAGATTACTCCTTTAATGCCACTGTCATCTTTTCATCACATCAATAATGCATCAGATGAGGTTATTAGACTGTGTGTGTGTGTGTCTCGCTGTGTCATATTGAGTTGTCTTGCTTTAGGATATGCTTTGTCACTGTGGATGTTGTTTTCATTCACAGCAAAAGAGAAGGGCTGGGGCTGGAGGATGCTGGGCTGGGGCTGGAGGATGCTGGGCTGGGGCTGGAGGATGCTGGGCTGGGGCTGGAGGATGCTGGGCTGGGGCTGGAGGATGCTGGGCTGGGGCTGGAGGATGCTGGGCTGGAGCTGGAGGATGCTGGGCTGGGGCTGGAGGATGCTGGGCTGGGGCTGGAGGATGCTGGGCTGGAGCTGGAGGATGCTGGGCTGGGGCTGGAGGATGCTGGGCTGGGGCTGGAGGATGCTGGGCTGGAGCTGGAGGATGCTGGGCTGGTTCTTTCCTCTCTCATTCTCCCCCTAGCTTACCCCACTTTCCTCTCTCTCTCTCTCTCTCCTTCTCCCTCTCCCTAGCTTACCCCACTTTCCTCTCTCTCTCTCTCTCTCTCTCTCTCTCTCTCTCTCTCTCTCTCCCTAGCTTACCCCACTTTCCTCCTCTCTCTCTCTCCCTAGCTTACCCCACTTTCCTCCTCTCCTGTCTCTCTCCCTCCTCCTTCTTTTGTCCTAGGACATGGTGATCAATGAGCCTAGGGGCTCAGGGAGTGCAGTACCCCAACACAGGCGTTCACACACAACATAGAGGGGAATAGGGCTGTGTGTGTGTGTGTGTGTGTGTGTGTGTGCGTGCGTGCGTGCGTGCGTGCGTGCGTGCGTGCGTGAGTGCGTGAGTGAGTGAAGTGACAGTTCATTACTGTGTGTCTAAGTCTATGCTACTATCTATAGTCCTCACTCTGCTCTAAATACTGTGACCTACTACCTGCCCACATCCTGGTTGTGTGTGAGAGAGCATTCAATAGTCTTTACCACCCTCTAGTGAGGAGCGCTGTGTAAAGGCATACAGTCTGGAGAGCTAAGGAGGGAGGTTGGACTCTGTGTGAGATAGATGAAAGCAAGCTGCATGACTGCGTGTGCGGTGGATATGCTACTTATGTGCTGTTAGCAGAACATGGCAGTGAGAAGTCACGTTTTCTTACAAAACATATTTACAGCCAATACCTTTGTTTGACAGTAAAAAAAACAAGACTGCTAATCCTTGAGGGCTTTACTCAGTCAAAACAGGTTCAGGTTTCTGGTATATGTCAATAATATTCTAAAATAATTTGAATATGCTTCTCTTTTTGGTTTCATTCTCTAAATATTTCTGTGTTTGGTGGAGCCCCAGCTTGCATCCTTGACATTCCTACAGAAGAGTCTGAGTGTGGCTGACTCCATCTGAATAAAAGTATATTAGTTATCCCCCAATATCATCATCACTTCATTAAAAATAAAACATATCTACGTATATTTGTGATGAGGCCCTAATCCTCTTATCTGTTCATTAGCAATGTGTTATCAGATATGGCCCAAAGAATGGCCCAAAGATATTTAAGATGTTTTGGGACTGAAATCCATAGAAAGGTTATTTGGGGGTCGAAGGATGTGTGGCATACTGTTGAACACTGTATTGAGAAATAACTGAATGAAGTTGGGAAATTTTGTGACGTTTTGGCCTTCCTAGGCCTTCTTTAAGACACTACATTAGTCTGTAGATGCTGCTACAAACAGTCGTGTTGTCATTTGAAATCTAGTGTTTAGATTAAGAATACAATATCTGTACATTCATTTATGGATAATTGAATAAATAAAAGTGAATGTCTTAAGTACCCTTTGATTTTATTTGTTTTTTGGACAACATACAATTAAACAATATACTCTACAACACTTGTCAAACTCATTTCACGGGGGGTCGAGTGTCTGTGGGTTTCCGCTCCTCGAATGTACTTGATGGATGAATTAAGATCAGTAATTAGTAAGGAACTCGCCATACATAGTTTTCTAGGGTTTCATTGAAAGGAAAAAACCTCTGCAGACACTAGGCCCTCCACCCTGCTCTACAAGTACAGAACATTTCCAGTGTGGGCTCCCTGCTACTTTTGGCAATGTTGAAGGGCTTCTTCAACATTGTTGAACATTGTTCGACTTCCTGTCCGATTTTAGACGTGCAGGCGTTGCATTGCGTCATCCAATGGTTGCATGCAACGTCATCAACTGCAGTCGGGCATCAGATTGTTATATCATATAATGGTATTAGTTGATACTGTATGTTAAATACCTATCCAGGCGTTGTAAGATCTGACATGTGTCTGCGGTGTAGTCGGACAGGAACTCAACCTTTGTCTCATTGCAGGAGGAACGAGGCAGCCCCGAGGCCCTTAAAGGAGAAACAAAGTCTTTTGCTGAATGTACACAGGCAGCCCAATTCTGATCTTTTGACCAATTATTGTTAAAAGAGCTGATCTGATTGGTCAAAGGACCAATCAGAATCTGCCAATCAGAGGCATCTCTGAGAATGAGTTATCCATGAAGCCAACATTGAGGAAACTTCTTTAAATTTAATTCGTCACCTGTTCAAATGTATATGTTCCTTACGTTGGTTTAAGGGGCAGTACAATGTGAATAGAGTATTTCTAAGCATTGTAAAGGGATTCTCCTTTACAATAGTTCTGAATGTAACGCTCATGAGACAACAGTGGTCCCCAAAAACTGCATACTACGTCACGTGACTGACCACCTTGATTCGGTCTTATGTTGCAACATTTGAAATGTTTTTTTATTTTTTGCATTGGATAAAAGTAGAGACTCAGAGCTACAAAATGGTATATCATACACTGCATTTGAGGACACAATGGGAAAGTAATTCTGCTTTGAAAGTTGAGGAACTTGTAACCCCACTTTTGATAAAATGGCCCTAGAATGTTTTGGTACACCTACAGAAGAGCTCTTCTTTGTCTACACCCATTCATCATCGTTCACACCCTCTTAAACCTCTTAAACCCAACTCCTTAAGGATTCACATGTGCTAAACAGAGTGACTAAGGTAGTGTAGTAAACAACCGAAGATTACAAGACTAAAAGTGGTAAAAGTAGTAGCCTACTCTAGGTAAAAATACACACACACACACACACACACACACACACACACACTCACACACACACACACACACACACACACACACACACACACACACACACACACACACACACACACACACACACACACACACACAGAGCCAGGATGTGGACACTTTAGATAGAAATAATATTACTACACTGGTTATACATTTATCGTTCGCTAGCTAGCCAGCAAGCTAACGTTCGCTAGCTAGTTAACCGTATGCTTTCAAATGCCTCTCCTGTGAAGTAGTGACGTGTGACATACGCCTAGCTTCCTGAAACGGGTCACATGTGCAGATATGTGTACCATGTTGTTGCTTTCTCTCTCTCTTGCTCTGCTGTCATGTGCATCTTGCTAGCTGTCAGTAATATGGCAAGGGGCTGAAGCTCATTGATTGAACTCAAATTTCTAGGGGGGGCATGTGGGGGGAAAATGGTGCTGCACAGCTTCCAGAAAAACAGTCGCTTTCAAACTAGGGATCTCGTTGATAATTAAGGAAAGACAATAATTCTGCTCATAGATTATGCATGTATGAACTACACATTGACACATCCAGCCCAAGTTGGGAGGTTTCACTGACGTGATCTTCCTGTCTGGGTTGGCGCCACCTCGGATTCGTTCCGTGTGGGAGATCTTCGTGGGCTATACTCAGCCTTGTCTCAGGGTAGTAAGTTGGTGGTTTACAGATATCCCTCTAGTGGTGTGGGGGCTGTGCTTTGGCAAAGTGGGTGGGGTTATATCCTGCCTGGTTGGCCCTGTCCGGGGGTATCGCCGGATGGGGCCACAGTGTCTCCCGACCCCTCCCGTCTCAGCTTCCAGTATCTATGCTGCAATAGTTTGTGTGTCGGAGGGACTAGGGTCAGTCTGTTATATCTGGTGTAATTTTCCTATCTTATCCGGTGTCCTGTGTGAATTTAAATATGCTCCCTCTAATTCTCTCCCTCTCCCTCTCCCTCCCCTCCCGGAGGACCTGAGCCCTAGGACCGTGCCGCAGGACTACCTGGCCTGATGACTCCTTGCTGTCCCCAGTCCACCTGGTCGTGCTGCTGCACTAGTTTCAACTGTTCTGCCTGTGGCTATGGACCTGCTACCTTGTCCCGGACCTGCTGTTTTCGACTTTCTCTCTCTACCGCACCTGCTGTCTCGAACTCTGAATGCTCGGCTATGGAAAGCCAACTGACATTTATGAAAAGCCAACTGACATTTATGAAAAGCCAACTGACATTTACTCCTGAGGTGCTGACCTGTTGCACCCTCTACAACCACTCTACAACCATCAAATCCAATTTTATTGGTCACATACACATGGTTAGCAGATGTTAATGCGAGTATAGCGAAATGCTTGTGCTTCTAGTTCCAACAGTGCAGTGATATCTAACAAGTAATGTAACAAATTCACAACAACTACCTTATACACACAAATGTAAAGGGATGAATAAGAATATGTACCTATAAATATATGGATGAGCGATGGCCGTGTGGCATAGGCAAGATGCAGTAGATGGTATAGAGTACAGTATATACATATGAAATTAGTAATCTAGGATATGTTGACATTATTAAAGTGGCGTTATTTAAAGTGACTAGTGATAACTAGTGATTACATTTATTAAAGTGGCAAGAGATTTGAGTCTGTATGTTGGCAGCAGCCACTCTATATTAGTGATGGCTGTTTAACAGTCTGATGGCCTTGAGATAGAAGCTGTTTTTCAGGCTCTCTGTATTATTTGACCCTGTCTGTCATCTATGAACGCTTGAACATCTTGGCCATGTACTGTTATAATCTCCACCCGGCAGAGCCAGAAGAGGACTGGCCACCCCTCAGAGCCTGGTTCCTCTCTAGGTTTCTTTCTAGGGAGTTTTTCCTAGCCACCGTGCTTCTACATCTGCATTGCTTGCTGTTTGGGGTTTTAGACTGGGTTTCTGTACAACACTTTGTGACATCGGCTGATGTAAAAAGGGTTTCATAACATCAAAGTTCCAGAGCATGTCTTTAAATTAATCTCTGCTAACATACACTGAACAAAAATATAAATGCAACTTGTAAAGTGTTGGTCCCATGTTTCATGAGCTGAAATCAAAGATCCTAGAAATGTCCATACACACATCTTATTTCTCAAATTGTGTGAACAAATTTGTTTACATCCCTGTTAGTAATTTGTTTACATCCCTGTTAGTGAGCATTTCTCCTTTGTCAAGATAATCCCTCCCTCCACAGTGTCACGACTTCCACTGAAGTCGGCTCCTCTCCTTGTTCGGGTGGCGATCGACGTCACCAGCTTTCTAGCCATCGCTGCTCCATTTTTCATATGTCCATTTGTTTTGTCTTGTTCCATACACACCTGGTTTTCATTCCATAATCACACTGCATGTATTTAGTCCTCTGTTCCCCTCCATGTCTTTGTGTGTAATTGTTTCGTGTTACGTGGTTATCGTTACGCGCCCGACTGGGTTTTCATGTTTCTGTGTTTTTTGCACACAGTTTGTTTATTTTGTATTACAGTGTCTTGTATTGAACATTTATCACGCCTTACACTTTTGCCTTGTGGGCTGGAGGTTTTCAAGAAGCTGCGTTCTTCTGTTATTTTCTCTACTGCCATAATAAAGTGTGCGCTTGTTCAATACTCCCTGCTCTCCTGCACCTGACTTCTCCACCAGCAGTGCACAGCCCTGACAGACAGGTGTGGCATATCAAGAAGCTGATAAAACAGCATGATAATTACACAGCTGCACCTTGTGCTGTGGACAACAAAAGGCCAATCTAAAATCTGCAGTGTTGTCACACAACACAATGCCTCAAATGTCTCAAGTTTTCAGGGAGCGTGCAATTGGCCTGCTGACTGCAGGAATGTCCACCAGAGCTGTTGCCAGAGAATTGAATGTTAATTTCTCTACCATAAGCCACCTCCAATGTCGTTTTAGAGAATTTAGCAGTACGTCCAACTGACCTCACAACCGCAGACCACGTGTATGGTGTCGTGTGGCGAGCGGTTTGCTGGGACAACATTCCACAGATCACAATCAACAGCCTGATCAACTCCATGCGAAGGACCTGTGTCACGCTGCATGAGGGAAATGGTGGCCACACCAGATACTGACTGGTTGTCTGGTCCACGCCCCTACCCCTTTTTTTCAAGGTATCTTTGACCAACAGATGCATATTTGTATTCCCAGTCATGTGAAATCAATAGATTAGGGCCTAATGAACTTATTTCAATTGAAATCTTTAAAATTGTTGCATGTTGCATTTAGATTTTTGTTCAGTACAGAAGTCACCCAGGTTATCTGATAAATTTAGTGTTTATTGCACAGATTATTGATTGTTAATTGTTTGATTATAAATGTGTGTTCTATATGCTGCATGACTAGTAACTGATTAGAAAAACAGTTTGTTTCCTTTGTAGTATAAATGTACTTAAGAGTACTTTGTATTTTCTCATTATTCTGCATTTGTGCTTTATTCTGTCCTTGTGTTCTCAGTGAAAGGTGTAACAGTTTCACCTGTAGTACTAAAGGTATAAAAGTCCATGAGAATCATGTTGTAAATAATGTTCTTCAAACGCCACAAAAAAAACGAACTCCACAAGGAAAAAGGGGTACCTTTAATGACCAGTTCTGCAAACATTTCTGGGATTTCAAATAAAGAAATATCGATATTGAAATATTTGACTGTTAAACACATTTATATTGAGCTTACAATCATACTGTCCTTCATTTGCAGGAAATTAATTATATCCAATAGAATTGTTGTTCAGCAGGTTATTATAAATAAACAATTGGTATGAGCTAATGCAAATGATTGTATATTATAGAACATATGAAATATGAAGTTGCATTGTTTTTCATTTCAGTTTGATAATACATTACCAGGAGAGGAGGTGCAGGAGTATATAGAGGAGAGAGGAGAGAGGAGAGGAGGTGCAGGAGTATATAGAGGAGAGAGGAGAGAGGAGAGGAGGTGCAGGAGTATATAGAGGAGAGAGGAGAGAGGAGAGGAGGTGCAGGAGTATATAGAGGAGAGAGGAGAGAGGAGAGGAGGTGCAGGAGTATATAGAGGAGAGAGGAGAGGAGGCGCAGGAGTATATAGAGGAGAGAAGAGAGGAGGTGCAGGAGTATATAGAGGAGAGAGGAGAGGAGGCGCAGGAGTATATAGAGGAGAGAGGAGAGGAGGCGCAGGAGTATATAGAGGAGAGAGGAGAGGAGGCGCAGGAGTATATAGAGGAGAGAGGAGAGGAGGTGCAGGAGTATATACAGGAGAGAGGAGAGGAGGTTCAGGAGTATATATAGAGAGGAGAGGAGGTGCAGGAGTATATAGAGGAGAGAGGAGAGGAGGTGCAGGAGTATATAGAGGGGAGAGGAGAGGAGGTTCAGGAGTATATAGAGGGGAGAGGAGGTTCAGGAGTATATAGAGGAGAGAGGAGAGGAGGCGCAGGAGTATATAGAGGAGAAAGGAGAGGAGGTTCAGGAGTATATAGAGGAGAGAGGAGAGGAGGTGCAGGAGTATATAGAGGAGAGAGGAGAGGAGGTGCAGGAGTATATAGAGGAGAGAGGAGAGAGGAGAGAGGAGAGGAGGTGCAGGAGTATATAGAGGAGAGAGGAGAGGAGGTTCAGGAGTATATAGCGAGGAGAGGAGGTGCAGGAGTATATAGAGGAGAGAGGAGAGGAGGTGCAGGAGTATATAGAGGAGAGAGGAGAGGAGGTGCAGGAGTATATAGAGGGGAGAGGAGAGGAGGTTCAGGAGTATATAGAGGGGAGAGGAGAGGAGGTGCAGGAGTATATAGAGGAGAGAGGAGAGAGGAGAAGAGGTGCAGGAGTATATATAGAGAGGAGAGGAGGTGCAGGAGTATATAGAGGAGAGAGGAGAGGAGGTGCAGGAGTATATAGAGGGGAGAGGAGATAGGAGAGGAGGTTCAGGAGTATTGAGGGGAGGAGGTTTAGGAGCATAGAGGGGAGGTTCAGGAGTATGGAGGGGAGGTTCAGGAGTATTGAGGGGAGGTTCAGGAGTATTGAGGGGAGGTTCAGGAGTATTGATGGGAGGAGATTCAGGAGTATTGAGGGGAGGTTCATGAGTATTGATGGGAGGAGGTTCAGGAGTATGGAGGGGAGGTTTAGGAGCATAGAGGGAAGGTTCAGGAGTATGGAGGGGAGGTTCATGAGTATTGATGGGAGGAGTTTCAGGAGTATTGAGGGGAGGTTCATGAGTATTGATGGGAGGATGTTCAGGAGTATGGAGGAGAGGTTTAGGAGCATAGAGGGAAGGTTCAGGAGTATGGAGGGGAGGTTCAGGAGTATTGAGGGGAGGTTCAGGAATATTGAGAGGAGGAGGTTCAGGAGTATTGAGGGGAGGTTTGGGAGTAATGAGGTGAAGAGGTTCAGGAGTATTGAGGGGAGGAGGTTCAGGAGTATTGAGGGGAGGTTCAGGAATATTGAGAGGAGGAGGTTCAGGAGTATTGAGGGGAGGTTTGGGAGTAATGAGGTGAAGAGGTTCAGGAGTATTGAGAGGAGGAGGTTCAGGAGTTTTGAGGGGAGAAGGTTCAGAAGTATGGAGGGGAGGTTCAGGAGTATGGAGGGGAGGTTCAGGAGTATGTAGGGGAAGTTCAGGAGTAGGTAGGGGAGGAGGTAAATGAGAAGTTTTGGAAACAGAAATGCAGAGGAGGAGAAGGGAATAGAGGAGGGGAGGGTGATACAGGAGGAGAGGGGGAGAATCTGAATTGGGCTTGAGTTTCTTCTTCCTTAAACCGAGGGAAGGTTAAAAAAGAGGTCTCATTTTTGTATCTGTGCCATTATGGTGTCTGTGACAACATGGGCAGTGCCATTTAGGCTATCTCCATTTTAAAGTTTTTTTATTTTGTGTTTGAAAAAAGCATTAAGCTGATATTGGTGATTCACCACCACCTACAATGGTGGAGTCCTGAAACAAATATTGTGTGTAATTCATTTTATTGTGGCCACTATGTGGCGATGATATAGTTTAAAGACATTTACAAACCATAAAGCCCAATTTGAAGAAGAAGATGATGCTCTGATCTTTGGCTGATCACTCCCAACCCATAGGAATCCCCACCCAGTTGACCACTTTAAAATGGTGGAAGGCCTCGATGGCAATGTCCATGCTGAAACTGGTTCTATAAATCTAGAGCCCTCTGTCTACCTCTATGTTCCAGATTGAAGTCCTGATTCCTGACAACCGCCCTGTGATGGTGCAGGTTCACATCAGTACTGGCAGTAGAGGGCAGCATAACTGCATAACTCTGCAACAAGCTTTCTTTTGCTCTCTGTCTAGCTCTGTTTCTCTATCTCACACACACACACACAGGATGTTTCCACACGTGTGTGGATGAACCATGTTAAGGTGTGTTTTGGGGCAGGATCCTAGTAAATTGACCTATCACGCATTGAGGTTTTAGGGGCCGGTCACAAGTGGATAGTGGAGGAAACGACAGCTGTCTACCATCAGACCAGCCAAACGGACCGGACTAATACATTTAGTAGATTTTGTTCAACTTAAATTTTCATTTATTGATTGGTGTGAGTGAAAACTGTGTTACGAAATCCGGAGCAGAAGAGCTGAGAGCACCATCTCTACACAGCATGACCCCGGAGAGAGAGAGGAGGAGGTAGGATCTTTAGCTTCACATCAGATCGTAGTACAGAAAACACGTTTAATATCATGACTAAAAATAGAGAATCAGTTCACAGATGTAAATGTTTTTAAATGATACATTATCTTATTCATAGTGCATTTGACCTACATGTATTTGCTTGAGTAACTGTACTGTATACTTGAGCATACAATCAGGTCCAAAATTACTGGCACCCTTGATATAGACGAGCAGAAAATACTGTATAAAATAAATCCCACTGTGTTTCCTTATTATTCAATCTTCAAGGAAACCTTTGAATCAGTCTTTCACGCCACAAGACAACCAGTCAGTCGACATGTGCCTTTGGATGGTACAGAGTAGTCAACACTTTTTAGGCATTAATGGAACTCCATAGAAAGCGGGTGTTGTGGTGTGCCTTAGATGTAGGGTATGAAGAGTTTACCCATCATGCACCCCACACCACACACCTGTCATCATGATTGAACTATTTCTCTCTATCTTTCTCTCTCTCTGTCTCTCTCCCTTAGGATAATGAGTTGTGAAGCAGCGAGGGCTAGGCGGAGAGCAGAGTCTCAGGTGTTGATTGACATGTCTCAACTCCTCCCCCTCCCTTCCTCCCTCCGCCTACAGCTAGACAAACCCTCCATCATACGACTAACCATCAGCTACCTACGCATACACACACTGCTCTCTGGTACACACACACACACACACACGCACGCACGCACACACGCACACACACACACACAAACAAACATCTCTCTCTCATGCACACACACACACACACTCACAAACAAACAAACACACACACACTCATGTTGTTTATGTCTCTTTATCTTAGGCTTTGCTGACCGACAGACGTGGGAGAGGAGGGACGAGGAGGGAGAGAGGGAAACGAGGGAGGAGGGAGAGAGGGATACATGGGAGAGGAGGGAGGAGGGAGTGAGAGAGAGGAGGGAGGAGGGAGACAGGGAGGCGGGAGACAGGGAGCTCGAGGAGAGGAGGGAGGAGCGAAAGAAGGAGATGGGGGAGACAGATCTGTACCTGAGGATTCTGGGCGGCTTTGTCGTCGTGGTAACGACAGAAGGAGACATGATCTACCTGTCAGATAACATCAGAGAATACATGGGTCTAACTCAGGTACTTACACACACACACACACACACACACACACACACACACACACACACACACACACACACACACACTGACTGATTTATATATGAATGTTTTTCTCCAGGTGGAGTTGATGGGGCATAGCATATATGATTTCACACACCCCTGTGACCATAAGGAAATCAGAGACAACCTTGACCTCACTGCAGGTGTGTAAACAGATGTAGGAACTTCATTTGATTGCTCTTTTGTTGTTGATAATTGTCCTGCAGTGTACTCGAGATGTAAAAACATTTCTAAAGTTTGTAATTTCCATTTTAAAATGTCAGACTTAATTTGACCTGACGGAAATTATATCAACCCCTACAATAAAATGGCCATTAATTAGAATCCACATAAGAATCCACATTTCCTGTTGTTGCACAATAATTTTCCTTCTGTAGCAAACTGGCTCAAATTAAGATCCTACATCTGTACATATACAGTACCAGTCAAAAGTTTGGACACACCTACTCATTGAAGGGTTTTTCTTTATTTTTACTATTTTCTACATTGTAGCATAATAGTGAAGACATCAAAACTATGAAATAATACAAATGGAATCATGTAGTAACCCAAAAAGAAACAAATCAAAATATATTTTAGATTTTAGATTCTTCAAAGCAGCCACGCTTTGCCTTGATGACAACTTTGCACACTCTTGGCATTCTCCCAACCAGCTTTTTGAGGAAGTCACCTGGAATGCATTTCAATTAACAGGTGTGCCTTGTTAAAAGTTAATTTGTGGAATTTCTTTCCTTCTTAATTAAATAAAGGTTAAATAAAAAATTACAAAATTAAAAATGAATGTGTTTGAGCCAATCAGTTGTGTTGTGACAAGGTAGGGGTGGTATACAGAAGATAGCCCTATTTGGTAAAAGACCATATGGCAAGATCAGCTCAAATAAGCAAAAAGAAACGACAGTCCATCACTACTATAAGGCATGAAGGTCAGAACTTTTAAAATTTCTTCAAGTGCAGTCACAAAAACCATCACGTGCTATGATGAAACTAGCTCTCATGAGGACCGCCACAGGAAATGAAGAGCCAGAGTTACCAGCCTCTGAAATTGCAGCCCAAATAAATGCTTCACAGAGTTCAAGTAACAGACACATCTGTTCAGAGGAGACTGCATGGATCAGGCCTTCATGGTTGAATTGCTGCAACAACAAAAAAGCACTACTAAAGGACACCAATAAGAAGAAGAGACTTGCTTGGGCCAAGAAACACGAGCAATGGACATTAGATCAGTGGAAATCTTTTCTTTGGTCTGATGAGTCCAAATTTGAGATTTTTGGTTTCAACCGCTGTGTCTTTGTGAGATGCAGAGTAGGTGAACGGATGATCTCTGCATGTGTGGTTCCCACCGTGAAGCATGGAGGAGGAGGTGTGGGGGTGCTTTGCTGGTGACACTGTCAGTGATTTATTTAGAATTCAAGGCACACTTAACCAGCATGGCTACCACAGCATTCTGCAGTGATACGCCATCCCATCTGGTTTGCGCTAAGTGGGACTATCATTTTCTTTTCAACAGGACAATGACTCAACACACCTCCAGGCTGTATAAGGGCTATTTGACCAAGAAGGAGAGTGATGGAGTGCTGCATCAGATGACCTGGCCTCCACAATCACCCGACCTCAAACCAATTGAGATGGTTTGGGATAAGTCGGACCGCAGAGTGAAGGAAAAGCAGCCAACAAGTCCTCAGCAGATGTGGGAACTCCTTCAAGACTTTTGGAAAAGCATTCCAGTTGAAGCTGGTTGAGAGAATGCCAAGAGTGTGCAAAGCTATCATCAAGGCAAAGGGTGGCTACTTTGAAGAATCAAACATATAAAATATATTTTGATTTGTTTAACACTTTTTGGGTTACTACATGATTCCATATGTGTTATTTCATAGATTTGGTGTCTTCACTATAATTCTACAATGTAGAAAATTGTAAAAATAAAATAAATCCCTTGAATGAGTAGGTGTGTCCAAACTTTTGATTGGTACTGTATGTGTGTTAGGGGTGTGTTCTGCTTTTACTGACTAGGTATGGTATTTCTTTACAAAATATTTGTTCCCAAAATTTGCTGAATATCTAAGTCAAGACATGATTCTGAAATGGTTGTGTGATAGATGTGAAATGGGTGTGTGATAGATGTGAAATGGTTGTGTGATAGATGTGAAATGGGTGTGTGATAGATGTGAAATGGTTGTGTGATAGATGTGAAATGGGTGTGTGATAGATGTGAAATGGTTGTGTGAAAGATGTGAAATGGGTGTGTGATAGATGTGAAATGGTTGTGTGAAAGATGTGAAATGGTTGTGTGATAGATGTGAAATGGTTGTGTGATAGATGTGAAATGGTTGTGTGATAGATGTGAAATGGTTGTGTGAAAGATGTGAAATAGCTGTGTGATAGATGTGAAATGGGTGTGTGATAGATGTGAAATGGTTGTGTGATAGATGTGAAATGGTTGTGTGATAGATGTGAAATGGTTGTGTGAAAGATGTGAAATGGTTGTGTGATAGATGTGAAATGGTTGTGTGAAAGATGTGAAATGGTTGTGTGATAGATGTGAAATGGGTGTGTGATAGATGTGAAATGGTTGTGTGATAGATGTGAAATAGCTGTGTGATAGATGTGAAATAGCTGTGTGATAGATGTGAAATGGGTGTGTGATAGATGTGAAATAGCTGTGTGATAGATGTGAAATGGGTGTGTGATAGATGTGAAATGGTTGTGTGAAAGATGTGAAATGGTTGTGTGATAGATGTAAAATGGGTGTGTGATAGATGTGAAATGGTTGTGTGATAGATGTGAAATGGTTGTGTGATAGATGTGAAATAGCTGTGTGATAGATGTGAAATGGGTGTGTGATAGATGTGAAATAGCTGTGTTATAGATGTGAAATGGGTGTGTGATAGATGTGAAATAGCTGTGTGATAGATGTGAAATGGGTGTGTGATAGATGTGAAATAGCTGTGTGATAGATGTGAAATGGTTGTGTGATAGATGTGAAATGGTTTTGTCATAGTTGTGAAATGGTTTTGTCATAGTTGTGAAATGGTTGTGTGATAGTTGGGTGATGGTTGAATTGTGTTTGTTTGTACTTCCAGGGCAGAACGGGTGTGGAGGGCTGAGAGACTTTCTGATGAGGATGAAGTGTACAGTGACTCACAAAGGAAGAACTGTCAACCTCCGATCAGCCGGCTGGAGGGTGACGATTAACTTCAAACAAACCTTTAGTAACACTTTTCCTGCCAAATTGTCCCTGTGGCATGTCATCATGATAGGGTTGACAAACAACATCTTTTTGGTGACTAGAAAAAGGTGTATTTACCATTTGTAGATTCCAGTTAAATGTGTGTGTTTATGTGTGTGTGTCTGTTACTGTTGTTGTGTCAGGTGCTGCAGTGTCGAGGGTGTTTGAAGGTGTGTGTGTCAGGACCCTCTCTTACTTGTGTGCTCTTCACCTGCCAGCCCCTGTCCCTCACACACACACTCCTACACACACACACCTTCACCAGCCATCACAGCATGGACATGAGGTTCACTTACTGTGACCAAAGGTAACACACACACGCCCACACACACTCAGATTCACACACAAACACACGCATGCACAAACATACAGATACACACGCACTCCCACAAACACACATAAAATATACACAAAACCATAATCTGTTTGTGTGTGTGTGTGTGTGTGTGTGTGTGTGTGTGTGTGTGTGTGTGTGTGTGTGTGTGTGTGTGTGTGTGTGTGTGTGTGTGTGTGTGTGTGTGTGTGTGTGTGGGTGTGTGTGTGTTGTAGGGTGACTGGGTTGTTAAGTTATCGTCCAGAGGAGTTGCTGGGTGTCTCTGTGTATGATCTGTGTCACACTCTGGACTTACACACTCTGACCAAAAGCCACCTAAACCGTGAGTAGACACACACACACACACACACACACACACACACACACACACACACACACACACACACACACACACACACACACACACACACACACACACACACACACTTTTATGTCCTGTATTAGAGGAACTAACAAGATGCTCCCCCCCCCCCCTCCAGTGTGTTCTAAGGGTCAGTCAGTGAGTGGGGTGTACAGGGTGTTGGTTAGAGGGGGAGGGTACATGTGGGCAGAGACTCACAGTGCTGTCATCTCCAAACCCCGCCCATCACATCCACACCAATCTAAGCCCTCACCGCCACTCTTCGTCGCTTGTGTCACTTACATCCTCAGGTAGGAGGGGCCACAGAGTGTTCACGTTATGTACAGTGAGGGGAAAAAGTATTTGATCCCCTGCTGATTTTATACGTTTGCCCACTGTCAAAGAAATGATCAGTCTATAATTTTAATGGTAGGTTTATTTGAACAGTGAGAGACAGAATAACAACAAAAAACTCCAGAAAAACGCATGTCAAAAATGTTAGAAATTGATTTGCATTTTAATGAGGGAAATAAGTATTTGACCCCCTCTCAATCAGAAAGATTTCTGGCTCCCAGGTGTCTTTTATACAGGTAACGAGCTGAGATTAGGAGCACACTCTTAAAGGGAGTGCTCCTAATCTCAGTTTGTTACCTGTATAAAAGACACCTGTCCACAGAAGCAATCAATCAATCAGATTCCAAACTCTCCACCATGGCCAAGACCAAAGAGCTCTCCAAGGATGTCAGGGACAAGATTGTAGACCTACACAAGGTTGGAATGGGCTACAAGACCATCGCCAAGCAGCTTGGTGAGAAGGTGACAACAGTTGGTGCGATAATTCGCAACGGGAAGGAACACAAAAGAACTGTCAATCTCCCTCGGCCTGGGGCTCCATGCAAGATCTCACCTCGTGGAGTTGCAATGATCACGAGAACGGTGAGGAATCAGCCCAGAACTACACGGGAGGATCTTGTCAATGATCTCAAGGCAGCTGGGACCATAGGTAACACACTATGCCGTGAAGGACTGAAATCCTGCAGCGCCCGCAAGGTCCCCCTGCTCAAGAAAACACATATACATGCCCTTCTGAAGTTTGCCAATGAACATCTGAATGATTCAGAGGACAACTGGGTGAAAGTGTTGTGGTCAGATGAGACCAAAATGGAGCTCTTTGGCATCAACTCAACTCACCATGTTTGGAGGAGGAGGAATGCTGCCTATGACCCCAAGAACACCATCCCCACGGTCAAACATGGAGATGGAAACATTATGCTTTGGGGGTGTTTTTCTGCTAAGGGGACAGGACAACTTCACCGCATCAAAGGGACGATGGACGGGGCCATGTACCGTCAAATCTTGGGTGAGAACCTCCTTCCCTCAGCCAGGGCATTGAAAATGGGTCGTGGATGGGTATTCCAGCATGACAATGACCCAAAACACACGGCCAAGGCAACAAAGGAGTGGCTCAAGAAGAAGCACATTAAGGTCCTGGAGTGGCCTAGCCAGTCTCCAGACCTTAATCCCATAGAAAATCTGTGGAGGGAGCTGAAGGTTCGAGTTGCCAAACGTCAGCCTTGAAACCTTATTGACTTGGAGAAGATCTGCAAAGAGGAGTGGGACAAAATCCCTCCTAAGATGTTTGCAAACCTGCTGCCCAACTACAAGAAACCTGACCTCTGTGATTGCCAACAAGGGTTTTGCTACCAAGTACAAAGTCATGTTTTGCAGAGGGGTCAAATACTTATTTCCCTCATTAAAATGCAAATCAATTTATAACATTTTGGACATGCGTTTTTCTGGATTTTTGTTGTTGTTATTCTGTCTCTCACTGTTCAAATAAACCTACCATTAAAAATATAGACTGGTCATTTCTTTGTCAGTGGGCAAACGTACAAAATCAGCAGGGGATCAAATACTTTTTTCCCTCACTGTATGCTGTAGCCATAGTATTGTAAAGAGTATTTTAGAGATAGCATTGTAGAGATAATATTTAAGAGATAGCATTGTAGAGATAATATTAAAGAGATAGTATTTTACAGATAATATTAAAGAGATATCATTGTAGAGACAATATTAAATAGATATCATTGTAGAGATAATATTTAAGAGATAGTATTGTACAGATAATATTAAAGAGATATCATTGTAGAGACAATATTAAAGAGATATCATTGTAGAGACAATATTAAAGAGATATCATTGTAGAGACAATAATAAATAGATATCATTGTAGAGATAATGTTTAAGAGATAGTATTGTACAGGTAATATTAAAGAGATATCATTGTAGAGATAATATTAAAGAGATGTCATTGTAGAGATAATATTAAAGAGATATCATTGTAGAGATAATGTTAAAGGGATAGCATTGTAGCTGTAGCATTGTTGCAACTGTGTCACAGTTGTTGTCACATTGTTGTTGTAAGCGTGTGTGTGTCTAAGGGCAGCGTGTATGTGTGTGTGCGTGTGTGTTTCAGTGGTGTTGAGGAGCCAACTCAGCTGCTGTCTCTGGGCCAGATGACCTGAGGGGAGTAACCTCTAGCCCCTCCCTGGACATCCTCTCGAAGGACATTTTTCATTCTATAAAACAATTCTGCATTTTCTACATAAAATCTTAGCTTTATTTAGTATAGCTGTAGCTACATATTGTGAAACAGACACTGTGAAGATATTAACGTGATTAAGACGGTTTGCTAATAAATAATCATATCCACTTCTCTCTCTGTGGAACACGCATCTGCAGTGTACAATGCTTTTGTTGCCTTTGGCCTGTGGTTCGTGGTTGATAGACTGTTGAGCGAAGGTTATAATCAAAGATGCAGGAAGTCTTGGGTTTTGACTAACGTTATACAACGGTTTTCCCCTTCTCATATCATCACGACCTCTCCCTGGCCTTTCTGAATTTATGCTGTGTTCAGGACCTCGTCAGAGCTTCCTGTTTCCTAGTTGTGTTGTCGGAAATGCGACTTTGTTTCATTCATGTGTTTTTTGGTTGAAAATGTTTCAACCAATAAGATTTTTGCTAGCTTGATAAGCTAGCTAACGTTGCTCATAATAAAGTTAGCTAGCTTGCTTAACATTGACAATATGGTCAAACCAGCTACATTATCCATATTGTAGTTGTCAAAAACGGATTTGTCGTCATCTTTTGGTTGAAAATGTCAAAGGTCACTGGTGAAACTTCGCAACTCTGGAAAAAACATTTTCGATTTAGAGGATCGTTCAAGTGAAACTTCCCAGTCGGAACTTCCGATAACTAGGATAGCATGAGAACGCAGCATACAACTAGGCTATACATCCTGTGAGGTTTTCGTCAGGGTCACATGACATATGGGGCGACACCACCTGACTGCAGTGTCAGGCACGCACACACACACACACACACACACACACACACACACACACACACACACACACACACACACACACACACACACACACACACACACACACACACACACACACACACACACACACCTGAGGCCAACTGGAGATCCATCTGAGACGTGAACAAACAGACAGACACAAAACGAAACCACAGCAACCACAGCTTCCTGCAAAGAGACATACAACTGGGGTGTTCTCGTGGGAACCTTTTCAACTCTTCACCTCTTAACCTTCCAACACACACACACACACACACACACACACACACACACACACACACACACACACACAGATACACTGATACACTGATGCATTACACACTCCCTCTACTTCAGACCCATCCCTCTACAGAGACACCCCTGGTCTCAATCTACTATAGACACACCTAGTCTCAATAATCTACTATAGACACCCCTGGTCTCAATAATCTACTGTAGTTTCCCTCTACAAAGACACCCCTGGTCTCAATAATCTACTGTAGACAGCCCTGGTCTCAATAATCTACTGTAGACAGCCCTGGTTTCAATAATTTACTGTAGACAGCCCTGGTCTCAATAATTTACTGTAGACAGCCCTGGTCTCAATAATTTACTGTAGACAGCCCTGGTCTCAATATTTTACTGTAGACAGCCCTGGTCTCAATAATCTACTGTAGACAGCCCTGGTCTCAATAATTTACTGTAGACAGCCCTGGTCTCAATAATCTACTGTAGACAGCCCTGGTCTCAATAATTTACTGTAGACAGCCCTGGTCTCAATAATTTACTGTAGACAACCCTGGTCTCAATAATCTACTGTAGTTTCCTTCTACAGAGACACCCCTGGTCTCAATAATCTACTGTAGTTTCCTTCTACAGAGACACCCCTGGTCTCAATAATCTACTGTAAACAGCCCTGGTATCAATAATCTACCATAGACACCCCTGGTCTCAATAATCTACTGTAGTTTCCTTCTACGGAGACACCCCTGGTCTCAATAATCTACTGTAGACAGCCCTGGTCTCAATAATCTACTGTAGACAGCCCTGGTCTCAATAATCTACTGTAGACAGCCCTGGTCTCAATAATTTACTGTAGACAAACCTGGTCTCAATAATTTACTGTAGACAGCCCTGGTCTCAATAATCTATTGTAGACAGCCCTGGTCTCAATAATCTACTGTAGACAGCCCTGGTCTCAATAATCTACTTTAGACACCCCTGGTCTCAATAATCTACTGTAGTTTCCTTCTACAGAGACACCCCTGGTCTCAATAATCTACTGTAGTTTCCTTCTACAGAGACACCCCTGGTCTCAATAATCTACTGTAGTTTCCTTCTACAGAGACACCCCTGGTCTCAATAATCTACTGTAAACAGCCCTGGTATCAATAATCTACCATAGACACCCCTGGTCTCAATAATCTACTGTAGTTTCCTTCTACGGAGACACCCCTGGTCTCAATAATCTACTGTAGACACCCCTGGTCTCAATAATCTACTGTAGTTTCCTTCTACAGAGACACCCCTGGTCTCAATAATCTACTGTAGTTTCCTTCTACAGAAACACCCCTGGTCTCAATAATTTACTGTAGACACACCTAGTCTCAATAATCTACTATAGACACCCCTGGTCTCAATAATCTACTGTAGTTTCCCTCTACAAAGACACCCCTGGTCTCAATAATCTACTGTAGACAGCCCTGGTCTCAATAATCTACTGTAGACAGCCCTGGTTTCAATAATTTACTGTAGACAGCCCTGGTCTCAATAATTTACTGTAGACAGCCCTGGTCTCAATAATTTACTGTAGACAGCCCTGGTCTCAATATTTTACTGTAGACAGCCCTGGTCTCAATAATCTACTGTAGACAGCCCTGGTCTCAATAATTTACTGTAGACAGCCCTGGTCTCAATAATCTACTGTAGACAGCCCTGGTCTCAATAATTTACTGTAGACAGCCCTGGTCTCAATAATTTACTGTAGACAACCCTGGTCTCAATAATCTACTGTAGTTTCCTTCTACAGAGACACCCCTGGTCTCAATAATCTACTGTAGTTTCCTTCTACAGAGACACCCCTGGTCTCAATAATCTACTGTAAACAGCCCTGGTATCAATAATCTACCATAGACACCCCTGGTCTCAATAATCTACTGTAGTTTCCTTCTACGGAGACACCCCTGGTCTCAATAATCTACTGTAGACAGCCCTGGTCTCAATAATCTACTGTAGACAGCCCTGGTCTCAATAATCTACTGTAGACAGCCCTGGTCTCAATAATTTACTGTAGACAAACCTGGTCTCAATAATTTACTGTAGACAGCCCTGGTCTCAATAATCTATTGTAGACAGCCCTGGTCTCAATAATCTACTGTAGACAGCCCTGGTCTCAATAATCTACTTTAGACACCCCTGGTCTCAATAATCTACTGTAGTTTCCTTCTACAGAGACACCCCTGGTCTCAATAATCTACTGTAGTTTCCTTCTACAGAGACACCCCTGGTCTCAATAATCTACTGTAGTTTCCTTCTACAGAGACACCCCTGGTCTCAATAATCTACTGTAAACAGCCCTGGTATCAATAATCTACCATAGACACCCCTGGTCTCAATAATCTACTGTAGTTTCCTTCTACGGAGACACCCCTGGTCTCAATAATCTACTGTAGACACCCCTGGTCTCAATAATCTACTGTAGTTTCCTTCTACAGAGACACCCCTGGTCTCAATAATCTACTGTAGTTTCCTTCTACAGAAACACCCCTGGTCTCAATAATTTACTGTAGACAGCCCTGGTCTCAATAATCTACTGTAGACAGCCCTGGTCTCAATAATCTACTGTAGTTTCCTTCTACGGAGACACCCCTGGTCTCAATAATCTACTGTAGACAGCCCTGGTCTCAATCATTTACTGTAGACAGCCTTGGTCTCAATAATTTACTGTAGACAAACCTGGTCTCAATAATTTACTGAAGACAGCCCTGGTCTCAATAATCTACAGTAGACACCCCTGGTCTCAATAATCTACTGTAGTTTCCTTCTACAGAGACACCCCTGGTCTCAATAATCTACTGTAAACAGCCCTGGTATCAATAATCTACCATAGACACCCCTGGTCTCAATAATCTACTGCAGTTTCCTTCTACGGAGACACCCCTGGTCTCAATAATTTACTGTAGACAGCCCTGGTCTCAATAATCTACTGTAGACAACCCTGGTCTCAATAATTTACTGTAGACAGCCCTGGTCTCAATAATCTACTGTAGACAGCCCTGGTCTCAATAATCTACTGTAGACAACCCTGGTCTCAATAATTTACTGTAGACAACCCTGGTCTCAATAATTTACTGTAGACAACCCTGGTCTCAATAATTTACTGTAGACAGCCCTGGTCTCAATAATCTACTGTAGACAGCCCTGGTCTCAATAATTTACTGTAGACAACCCTGGTCTCAATAATTTACTGTAGACAACCCTGGTCTCAATAATTTACTGTAGACAACCCTGGTCTCAATAATTTACTGTAGACAACCCTGGTCTCAATAATTTACTGTAGACAACCCTGGTCTCAATAATTTACTGTAGACAGCCCTGGTCTCAATAATCTACTGTATTTTATTTTCTTCATCTACTTCCTTCAACCTGCACTGATGTGAAAAAAACTGGACAAGACAAAGTGAACATTATAGTCATGCTCCATACTACTTTCCTCAGTTCTGATGTGTTGTCAGATCAGATGAATGGGATATATGGGTTATATGAGGAGAAGATGGGATGTACAACTAGCTTGTACCCCCACACACTGACTCGGTACCGGTACCCCCTGTATATAGCCACTTTCTTCTTATGTTATTGTGTTACTTTTTATTATTTCTTACTTTAGTTTATTTGGTAAATATTTTCTTAAATCTTCTTGAACTGCACTGTTGGTTAAGGGCTTGTAAGTAAGTGTTTCATGGTAAGATCTACACCTGTGACAAATAAAGTTTGCTTTGAAATGATTTGATGAGAGGAAGACACTGTAGACTGTTGAGTCGGGGCGACAGGTATCCCAGCGGGTAACTGAAAGGTTGCTGGTTCGAATCCCCTAGATGAAAAATGTGTCGATGTGCCCTTGAACAAGGCACTCTCCTGTAATTTCTCCTGTAAATCGCTCTGGATAAGAGCGTCTGCTAAATGACTGAAATCTAAATGTAAACTGCACTGAGAGCATCAGCAGGTGCTGGAGGGCTGCTGGAGCCATCTAGTGGCTAATAGGTGTCAATGCTCCTCTTATCAGCTGTTACTATTGTGTTTTTACAGGCAGTGTAATACACTATGGTGGCCAGATGGAGGCAGCATAGTAGTCTGAATGATCTGCTGGGGGCAACCTAACCCCCCCCACCCCCTCTCTGTCCACATGCACATTAACCTTCTGCATACCCCCATATCACATTTCTCTCAACCCTGGGAAGGCAGCTGTGGCTGGTCTAGGCTGCTCAGGCAAGAGCCAGGCTCCTGGAGCTCCACCAGGCCCCATGTCCCTCACACTCCACTGGGGCACCTAAGCAGGGTCAAAACCAGGAAGTGTCACCCTGAAACAGTAACAGTCAGTCAGTGAGGGGTTAACCTATGTGACTGGAACAGCCCTTTTTGGCAAATTAGTGACTTAACTAAAGTAAGAGATTTAATCAAAGAGGAAGATAATTGTATAGTTAACGCTTCTGTTCCCTCCCTCTTCTCTCTTCAATTCGCTCACTGTGAAGAGACAAGAGGGAGTTGGAGAGGGACACTTTGACTTTACATAGGTCTATATTGAGACATTCTCATGAGAGAGTGGAGCAAGATAGAAAAAGAGAGGAGGGAGGGAGAGAGAGAGAGAGAGGGAGAATTCTCCTGGTGATTGAGTTTTGACTGTAACAGTTTCCATCTCGCTCCTCTGATTCTCCTCAGTTCCAAGCTCAGCTCTTTTCTTTGGAAACGTAAAAAGAACTAACGCTTTCTTTATCATATTCTACGTGACATGAGTTACATGTTTGTTCTACACAGTGTATTTATATCTGAACGTTCGGTAACGTTGTCGCCCTCCTGAACAGACCTCTGTTTACAACCTCCTCATCCCCCTCCCCGCTCCTCAGCCAGTGGTCGGTGGGTGTTGTCCGGTCGTCAGCCAATGACGGGCCAGCGTTCACCCTTTGACACATGACCATGATAAATCACTGACTGGCAGCGTAGAGCGGACAACAAGAGGGAGGAGAGGGGGGAGGAGGAGAGGGGGAGGGGGTGAGTGAGAAAAATGTAATGTGGAGAGAGAAAGAGAAAAGGGGTAGAAAGAAAAGGAGCGAGAGGAAAGGGTATAGAGAAAGAGTTAAGAGAGAGAAAGAGAGAGAGTTAAGAGAGGGAGAGTTAAGAGAGGGAGAGAGAGAGAGTTAAGAGAGAGAGAAAGAGACAGAGTTAAGAGAGAGAAAGAGAGAGAGAGTTAAGTGAGAAGGAGAGAGTTAAGAGAGAGAGAAAGAAAGAGAGAGAGAGTTAATAGAGAGCGAAAGAGAGTTTAGAGAGAGAGAGTTAAGATAGATAGATAGATAGATAGATAGATAGATAGATAGATAGATAGATAGATAGATAGATAGATAGAGAGAGAGAGAGAGAGAGAGAGAGAGAGAGAGAGAGAGAAAAAGAGATTTAAGAGAGGGAGGGAGAGAGAGAGTTTAGAGAGTTAAGTGAGAGAGTTAAGAGAGAGAGTTTAGAGAGAGAGAGTTAAGAGAGAGAGAGAGTTAAGAGAGAGTTAAGAGAGAGAGAGAGAGAGTTGAGAGAGAGAGTTAAGAGAGAGAGAGAGTTGAGAGAGAGTTAAGAGAGAGAGTTAAGAGAGCGAGTTAAGAGAGAGAGAGAGAGAGAGAGAGAGAGAGAGAGTTAAGAGAGCGTTAAGAGAGTAAAGAGAGAAAGAGTTGAGAGAGAGTTAAGAGAGTGAGTTAAGAGAGAGAGAAAGAGAGCGTTGAGAGAGTAAAGAGAGTGTTGAGAGGGTTGAGAGAGAGTAAAGAGAGAGAGAGTTGAGAGAGAGAATAAAGAGAGAGAGAGTAGAGAGAGAGTGGAAAGAGAGAGTTGAGAGAGTTAAGCGAGAGAGAGTTAAGAGAGAGAGTTAAGAGAGAGAGAGAGTTGAGAGAGATGAGAGAGAGAGTTAAGAGAGAGAGAGTAAAGAGAGAGAGAGTTAAGAGAGAGTTAAGAGAGAGAGTTAAGAGAGTTAAGAGAGAGAGAGTTAAGAGAGCGAGTTAAGAGAGAGAGAGAGAGAGTTAAGAGAGCGTTAAGAGAGTAAAGAGAGAAAGAGTTGAGAGAGAGTTAAGAGAGTGAGTTAAGAGAGAGAAAAAGAGAGAGTTCAGAGAGAGAGTTGAGAGAGAGAATAAAGAGAGAGAGTTGAGAGAGAGAGTAAAGAGAGAGAGTGGAAAGAGAGAGTTGAGAGAGAGAGTTAAGAGAGAGAGAGTTAAGAGAGAGAGTTAAGAGAGAGAGAGAGTTGAGAGAGATGAGAGAGAGTTAAGAGAGAGAGAGTAAAGAGAGAGTTAAGAGAGAGAGTTAAGAGAGAGAGTTAAGCGAGAGAGAGTTAAGAGAGAGAGAGTAAAGAGAGAGAGAGTTGAAAGAGAGAGTAGAGAGAGGGAGTTGAAAGAGAGAGTAAAGAGATAGAGTTAAGAGAGAGAGAGAGTTAAGAGAGAGAATAAAGAGAGAGAGTTAAGAAAGAGAGAGAGAGCGAGCGAGAGAGAGAGAGAGAGAGAGAGAGAGAGAGAGAGTCCATCCCTCTCTAATCATTATTAGTATTGTACTAATAGAACACCTGTTATAATGGGACAGGGATTGTAGTCAGGAGACACACAGCTCTAGGACAGATGCGTCATAGTGAAGTGATGTGTGACTGACTGGGTTTGAAACTGTGCTGTCTCTGTGTTGAGTGCCTCGGTGAACCACGCTCAGGTGTTGAGTAACCTTTGATTGACATGTGTGTGAGAGTGTGGGTGTGTGTGTGGGTGAGTGTGTGTGTGTGTGTGTGTGTGTCCAGCGACATTGACATGTGTTTGGTGGTAAATATAACAGTGAAAGGTTGAGGTGGCTGTTTCATGGCCAGTCTTCATCCGTCAGTTCATGGAGGTGCTTGGCCTGGCACAATAGAGATAGGACATAAGGAATTATTACATTATAACTACAGAGGCAGGACATTATTTTATCAGACAGATGAGGAAACATTGCCTTGATTACACATCGCTCTGAGACAGACTCGGCCTTTACACACACAGCAGCTAACCACACACCTTTTCCTCAGTGGAGAGGTGAGCGTGTGTGTGTGTGTGTGTGTGTGTGTGTGTGTGTGTGTGTGTGTGTGTGTGTGTGTGTGTGTGTGTGTGTGTGTGTGTGTGCGTGTGTGTGATCCCAGATGGCCTCACCTTAAATCCAATAATAATGTGATGTTCGCGCTGGGTTTGTGTAAGCGTGTGTGTGTCTGTACCAGGACCCGGAGGATCAGATGTTATCTGCTGTACAGAGTCCAATAGGTGCAGGCTGGGGTCAGGGCTTCTATTCAGACAGTCTCAACACAATTTGGTTGAATATCTGTAGATCTCCTACACAGAGCAACGTACAACCTCACACAACTATACAGCTAGCTACACACCCAGTGGCAATACGGGACACTCGGACAGGTTTTTAGGAATTTGTCAAAGGTACTAGACACACACACACACACGTGTGTTGTCAGAATTCCTAAAAACCTGTCGTTGTGTTCATATTTCCACGGGTGGGGTTGTGTGTAGTTGTGTGGATGCTATCCACAGATAATGAACTAAACTCCAGAATGAACTTGATCTGATCAGTCTACTCCCTGACTGTCCATCTAGTTTTGGGGACTATTTACACCAAATGGAGCGTCTCTACATTTTCCTGTCGTTTGAAAGCCACTTTTCGTAGTTCACACAGAGTGTTTCGCGGTAGTCTTAAACAAATCTACTTTGAAACAAAAGTATACATCTCACACACATGGTTATGGGTTTAAAGAAAGAAGCCACCTGTACCATGTCAGATATAGAGTTTAAATGTATAACATTTGGAGTTGCATCCCAATATTACACTTTATATACATCACAGAAGACTGAAGTCTAACAAAACCGTTTGACATAGAATCACTGGATTTTTGGTGGGAAAAAAGTGTATTCATGATGAAATATATGAATAACATTCCACCCATGAGGCCACTAGAGGGCGGTTTGGTCTTTGACTGCTGTAAAGGGCCTACTCTGCAGCATAGTTACTGACATTCCACTCAAGGGTAGCTTTGCTGTAGCTTAGTTATTCCATCAGTCATTGGTAGCTTATTAGCTTCCTTACACAACATAATCAAATCAAATAACAAAAAAAATTCTAACAACATGGGCAGGACTGGACTCAGGACAGGTTTCAGGGCTTATTCAGGAATGTCCCAGAACATCCAGGTAGTCAAGAACGGTGTAGACACAAGGCTCTGTCTTAAAGAGAGAACAGAAGTGGTCAGTGGTGTGGAACGGTGTAGACACAAGGCTCTGTCTTAAAGAGAGAACAGGAGTGGTCAGTGGTGTGGAACGGTGTAGACACAAGGCTCTGTCTTAAAGAGAGAACAGGAGTGGTCAGTGGTGTGGAACGGTGTAGACACAAGGCTCTGTCTTAAAGAGAGAACAGGAGTGGTCAGTGGTGTGGAACGGTGTAGACACAAGGCTCTGTCTTAAAGAGAGAACAGGAGTGGTCAGTGGTGTGGCCGTGAGAGTTGAACTGCCAGGGAGAGAGCAGTGAGAGTTGAGCTGCCAGGGAGAGAGCAGTGAGAGTTGAACTGCCAGGGATTAAGCAGTGAGAGTTGAGCTGCCAGGGAGAGAGCAGTGAGAGTTGAGCTGCCAGGGAGAGAGCAGTGAGAGTTGAGCTGCCAGGGAGAGAGCAGTGAGAGTTGAACTGCCAGGGAGAGAGCAGTGAGAGTTGAGCTGCCAGGGAGAGAGCAGTGAGAGTTGAGCTGCCAGGGAGGGAGCAGTGAGAGTTGAGCTGCCAGGGAGAGAGCAGTGAGAGTTGAGCTGCCAGGGAGAGAGCAGTGAGAGTTGAACTGCCAGGGAGAGAGCAGTGAGAGTTGAGCTGCCAGGGAGAGAGCAGTGAGAGTTGAGCTGCCAGGGAGGGAGCAGTGAGAGTTGAACTGCCAGGGAGAGAGCAGTGAGAGTTGAGCTGCCAGGGAGAGAGCAGTGAGAGTTGAGCTGCCAAGGAGAGAGCACCAGATAGAACCTGCTGCCGGTGTGTGAGTCTTGTTAAAGCAGGGCATCAGTGGACAAGAGAGGGTGCACGTCTCAAAATGGACCTCTGCCAGGGCGAGAGGAGGGGAGCGCTAGGTATTAGACCACTACCCTTCATACTGTCTTGTCACTCCGGTAGATCTCTTCTACTCGTGGTGGTACAGAAGAGAGCGCACCCTGGACCCAGCAAAGGAAAAACAGGTTGGTCAGAGGGCCACATCCTGATTGGAGGCTGTCTTATCTCTGGTTTATGATTGGCTCAGACTCCAGACCAGGCAGTAAATTAGTCCTACTGACAAACACAGCAATTGAGGACAGCCATAAATAATATAATCATTCAACAATAACTTCAATAAAATGATATACGCACTCTTTGATATCTCTCTCACTACTCTATCTGAGCTGATCAAAGCAGGAGAGGCGACCCTTTGGAAGGGAAAGAGGAGAGGGAGACAAAGTGCAGATCCATATCGGCATCTCAGAACCACTGGCTCAGCTCGTTCTTTACCTCAGCCAGTCTCCGCTGGGTGCAGATCTGTCTCTCTGAGCAGACACTTCCTGTCATGCTTCTACTTATACACCAGAGACTGATGAAGACATCAGCTAATACTGAATGATGTGCAATTAGTCTTTTCGATGAAAGACAGGGCGCATCCCTTCAATGGACCTTATCTGTTATTCTTTTCTTAAGTATACATCTGATCTGTTCTAAAAGATGTTCTCACTACGTGATTTGACAGCGAACGAGAGAGCAATCTGTAACAGACAGGTGCATTGACGATAGGATCTTGTCTTTCATTATATAGGGTTAACTTTGATGGAATAACCATTACGACCTTCTGCATGTTTCACAGTCAAACACACTAAAACAAAAGGTTCTATATAGTGCCAAATAAGGGTTGTTTGGCTTGTAACCACAGCGTGTCAAAGAGGAAATAAACCCTTTTTTAAACCCTTTTTGGTGCTATATGGAACACTTTTTCATGGTTCTTTATAGAACCTTTATGGAGAATGGTTCTATAAATAACCGTTCTCAATCTCATAGGTTCTTTGTAGAACCATACAGGGTTTTCAATTCTGGTTGAACAACCATATTATATAAAAAATCCATAGGTTTTCTTACTATGTTTATTGACAAATTCAATTCAAATTGACAAATTCAATTCAATTCAAATTCAATTCAAAAGAACCATTGAAGGACT
The DNA here is from genome assembly GCF_901001165.1 of Salmo trutta. Classification (NCBI taxonomy): domain Eukaryota; kingdom Metazoa; phylum Chordata; class Actinopteri; order Salmoniformes; family Salmonidae; genus Salmo; species Salmo trutta. The sequence continues at coordinate 51,585,968 of NC_042958.1, forward strand.
CAAAGGGTTCTTGGGGGAAGTATGGTTCCACATAGAACCATCACCCTTACCAAAGAACCATTGAGGAACCCACATTATTTTGTGTGTAGGCCTACATTCTTTGGTCTTACTTTCTCATTAAAATATTTGTTTACAGTGGACATGTTTGTGTGCAGGCATAGGGACATAGAATACCACAAAATTAAATGCTCAGGATCCCATCAGAATAACTCCACAATTGTCTCATTAGAAGATTCAGAAGCTGGATTTATCTGTGAATATGTAGGCTATATATCGCACTTGCACAATAAACATTTGACATAGGCCACCTACAACTGCATTCAGAGAGAGACACACACGGGATCGCGCTTTGTTTTCTGGCTCTTGCGGACGCGCGCCCCGAAATGAACCTCCTCATAGAACTGCGCCCTCCTCTTCCGCGTGCATCCTGGTCCGGGAGGCGTCCTAGCCGAGGTGGTCAGCGCAGACTTAAAGCGAACGGGCGCGCACTTCTAACGGCCATTCAGTCGGAAGAGGGGACACAGTGAAGGTGTGCTGCTGTGCCGTTCAGTCATCCCTCTCACTGGTTAATAAATAGATAGATAGATAGATAGATAGCTATCCCCCGTCGCTGTTGTTTTTCCCCCGTTAAACGGTTAGTCAACTAGACCAATAATGTACCGGTACTTCGGGGAGCTGTTATCCCGCGGGGCGGGCAGTGCCCTGGCCTCGGGCTGCGTGGACTCTGCTCTCCCAGCATCCGCCGCTCTGATGCGGGTCCGACAGTATAGTGAACAGCCCGACGACCCCAACTTCTTTCGCATGGTGGAGGGTTTCTTCGACCGCGGAGCCGCCATCGTTCAGGACAAGCTTGTTGAGGACCTGAAGAGCAAGGAGACCCCCGAACAGAAGATGAAACGAGTGAAGGGGATTCTCCGCATCATCAAGCCCTGCAACCACGTCCTCAGCGTCTCTTTCCCCATCAAGAGGGACAACGGAGAGTGGGAGGTCGTGGAGGGCTACCGCGCCCAGCACAGCCAGCACAGGACGCCCTGCAAGGGGGGTAAGATACTGCCAAGCGCCGCTTCCTGCTTCTCAACTGTCCTTCGAGTGGTTGTGCGGTTGCTAAATGAACTAGCTAGCCTGGTAGCTAATTTGACGATCGCATTACTCAGCTGAGAGAACAGCTGCACTGACTCTGTTTAGCTAACGTTAGCTAGTTACTGTATAGATAGCTAGCTGCATCTCCTAGCTACATAAGTAGGGTGTTAGGGGACAACATGAAACTGGGCCTTCCCTGTGGCTCAGTTGGTAGGGCATGGTGTGTGCAACGCCAGGGTTGTGGGTTCGATTCCCACGGGGGGCCAGCACAAAAAAAAATAGCATGAAATGAAAATGAAATGTATGTATTCACTACTGTAAGTCGCTCTGGATAAGAGCGTCTGCTAAATGACTAAAATGTAAAAAAGGATTATGCGGTTATACTTTCCATTCCAAATTATAGAGCGGCTTGTCAGGAACACAACGCTTTATTTCATGAGGAGAATAAATATTGCTGAAATATCTTCTTGTCAAGTGATCAGAAAAGGTCGCGGACAGGTCAATGTTACTATAATGTTGTCAATAAGGCACCAAACGACTGTCCGGATTCCTAAATTCTACACCAAATTTGATTTGCCACATGTGCCGAATACAACAGGTGTAAACCTTACAGTGAAATGTTTACTTACTTTTGTCCAATAACTCTAAATAGCTCAAGATAGGATGGTCAAATTGTTTTGACATTTTCAAGGTTCACAGAGATGACTCAAACAAAATAAAAACATTACATTAAAATGCTGTATTATGCAAATTAACCATTTAATACGCAAATTAGGCATAATACATAATTTCAGTACTTTAAGCCCAATAATGTAAACTAGGGTGGTCATGTTATTAACAAATAGTCATGCAGGACTAAGAGTCTATAATAATTTATGAAATTAGAATAACTTTTATATTGCTTTATGCAAATGAGATACTTAATATGCTAATTCGTCTGTACAGCAGGGGGAAAAAATACAGCAAGTTCATTTAAAGTAAAGTGGTCATATTGTACACACTCACACCTGGAATGCTTTTCCAATAGTCTTTCCCACATATGCTGAGAACTTGTTGGCTGCTTTTCCTTCACTCTGCGGTCCAACTCAACCCAAACCATCTCAATTGGGTGAGGTTGGGTGACTATGGAGGCCAGGTCATCTGATGCAGCACTCCATCACTCTCCTTCTTGGTAAAATAGCCCTTACACAGCCTGGATGGCGTATTGCTGCAGAATGCTGTGGTAGCCATGCTCGTTAAGTTTGCCTTGAATTCTAAATAAATCACTGACAGTGTCACCAGCAATGCACCATCACACCTCCTCCTCCATGCTTCACGGTGGGAACCACACATGCGGAGATCATCCGTTCACCTACTTTGCATCTCACAAAGACTCATCATACCAAAGGACAGATTTCCACCGGTCTAATGTCCATTGCTCGTGTTTCTTGGCCAAAGCAAGTCTCTTCTTCTTATTGGTGTCCTTTAGTGGTGGTTTCTTTGCAGCAATGAAGGCCTGGTTCACGCAGTCTCTGAACAGTTGATGTTGAGATGTGTCTGTTACTTGAACTCTGTGAAGCATTTATTTGGGCTGCAATCTGAGGTGCAGTTAACTCTAATGAACTTATCCTCTGCAGCAGAGGTAACTCTGGGTCTTCCTTTCCTGTGGCGGTCCTCATGAGAGCCAGTTTCATTATAGAGCTTGATGGTTTTTGCGACTGCACCCGAAGAAACTTGACGTTTTTGACGTCTTCCGTATTGACTGACCTTCATGTCTTAAAGTAAAGATGGACTGTCATTTCTCTTTGCTTATTTGAGCTGTTCTTGCCATAATATGGACTTGGTCTTTTACCAAATAGTGCTATCTTCTGTATACCACCCCTATCTTATCACAACACAACTGATTGGCTCAAATCCATTAACAAGGAAAGAAATTCCACAAATTAACTTTTAACAAGGCACACTTGTTAATTTCAATGCATTCCAGGTGACTACCTGATGAAGCTGGTTGAGAGAATGCCAACATTGTGAAAAGTTGTCATTAAGATGTTACCAGCAGCATACCACCCTGCATCCCACTGCTGCCTTGCTTCTGAGGCCAAGCAGGGTTGGTCCTGGTCAGTCCCTGGATGGGAGACCAGATGTTGCTGGAAGTGGTGTTGGAGGGCCAGTAGGAGGCACTCTTTCCTCTGGTCTAAAAAATATCCCAGGGCAGGGTGCCGTCTTTTGGATGGAATGTTAAACGGGTTTCCTGACTCTCTGAGGTCATTAAGAGATCCCATTGCACTTATTGTAAGAGTAGAGGTGTTAACCCCGGTATCCTGGCTAAATTCCCAATCTGGCCCTCATACCATCACGGCCACCTAATCATCCCCAGCTTACAATTGGCTCATTCATCCCCCTCCTCTCCCCTGAAACTATTCCCCAGGTCGTTGCTGTAAATGAGAATGTGTTCTCAGTCAACTTACCTGGTAAAATAATGGTACAAAAAAAAGGCAAAGGGTGGCTACTTTGAAGAATCTCAAATGTTAAATATATTTTGATTTGTTTAACACTTTTTTTTGGTTACTACATGATTCCGTATGTATTATTTCATCGTTTTGACGTCTTCACTATTATTCTACAATATAGTAAAAATAAAGAAACCCTTGAATGAGTAGGTGTTCTAAAACTTTTGACTGGTACTGTATATATCACACTTATGTTATATTTAGTAGGCCTAGAGTTACAAATCATACGCCCAATCCTGTGCCACCTGTGTGTGCACACACACACACACACACACACACACATAGCCTCACACATAGCCTCACACATCTCACACAGCCTCACACATAACATGGACACACACAGCCTCACACTGACACACATTTCCTATGAATACTGCAGTGGGTTAAATCGGGGTACCACAGAGTGATTATTGGTACCCCGTAAACAAATCTACTCTGATACAAAAGTCTACACCTCACACACATGGTTATGGGTTTAAAGAAAGAAGACACCTATACCATGTCAGATATAGAGTTTAAATGTATTACATTTTGAGATTGCATCCCAATATTACACTTTATATTACACTTTATCACAGAAGATGGAAATATAACAAACCGTTTGACATAGAAACAGCGGATTTTCGTCAGTTTAATTTTTATTTTTATGAATGGGTTAATAAAATATTAATAACATTCGACCCAAGAGGCCAAAGAGGGCACTTTTGGTAATTACCTACATGAAAGGGCTACATCTGAACTGTAAGACAGAAGGCTACTAGTCTAATAACATAGCTGTAGGCCTACCTCAGAAGTAAGCGGAGGTTGGCTTACATTGGAATGTTATTTTGGGTGTTGATGAGTTGCTCTGGTGATGGGTGGATAAACGCCACTGTTTCCAGCAAATAATTAGCCTAGGCTCAGATGAGACGGAGTCAGTGAGCTGCCTGCCAGCTGCACAAAAATATGGATGGGACACATTTTCAATGAACTGGTATTTAGCTATGTTTCTAATGAATGTAGGGCTATAGCCACAGACTTCTTTTTAGTTTTTAGTTGAAAGAATAAAACCATACAGCCAATTCTGCTCAGCACTGCCTCTCTCCCAGCTCAGTGCCATAAGGGAAGGACATCAGCCACTCCCACACAACCAGCAAGCTAGCACTCGTCATGGAAATGGGGAATCTGGTTCGATCCATGACAACCCATACATCAAAACGTAACTACGAAGCTCTACTTGGTAACCTGCTATGTTATGTTCATGTCGCTGATACCATCTGAATGACCGTTTTACCTCATATTTCAGTCCGACGATGTCTGATGACCGTAAAATACCTTCAGGGTGACAGTACAACCCCGCTATGCTAGTAGCATAGCCCCTGATCAGTTTTTTAAAACCCATCAGATATTGACTGAATTATGTCACATAAAACATTTTACTGGCACGAACAAATAATGAATGGAATTCAGGGATTACATTTATTGTAAAATTTAAACAACAAAAACAATTCTTCGAATGCACTCATACGTGCTGAATTTGCATAAATACACTTGGTGTATTTTTATCTATTAATAAATGAACATTAAACGGTGCAACAGCGCTGCGGCCACCAGAAACCTGTTCTGGCTATACCTACCTGCACTAGCCTGCCTTATCAATTATCGTTGTTGTCACGTTCTGTTGCATAATTCAACAAGTGTGTCAATATCAGGATACCCTCAGATAAAAAATCAACAGGCTTTACATTGTTTGAGAGATCAGACATTATATCTAGAATCTGACTGTTCCTTTTTTTAAATTCCACCAAAAAGGAACGCCCATCAAAATAAAATGATCTTGTGATGTGTGGAGACGATGCGTTTAAATCCCTGACGAAGCTTTAACGTCCTTATAGATGCAACAGAAAGACAGTGTATTCCAGCTCGTTTCAGCCATTACCGGGGTGTGTTTGACAGGCCATTACAAACATTTCCCCGGTCGTAACGTTAACGGGGGAAAAACAACAGGCACAAGCAAGAGTAGAAAAGGGTCACAGTACTAAAAGGAAAGCAATCAAGCCAGCGATATTTAAGTGACAAGTGGATTTACACCCCTCAAACACAGGAAATAGACAGATCCTCAGGTGGGCAGGGCATGCACGTTGCTAAGGTAACGGCCAAACTAAAAGAAACACTTGAGTGAATGAGGGATACAAAGTATATTGTAAGCAGGTGATTCCACACAGGTGTGGTTCCTGAGTTAATTAAGCAATTAACATCCCATCATGCTTAGGGTCATGTATAAAAAAAGCCCAGTTGCTCATTATTTTATTATAATGGCTACCAGGCTAGAAGCTGTCTGTCTGTCTGTCTGTCTGTCTGTCTGTCTGTCTGTCTGTCTGTCTGTCTGTCTGTCTGTCTGTCTGTCTGTCTGTCTGTCTGTCTGTCTGTCTGTGTCACATCTGAGACAGTGTTTTCCACCACCATCAACAAATTCTGAAATTACTTGTGGAAGAATTGTCTCGCATCCTTCTAATAGAGTTCCAGACACGTATAATCTCTGCCACATTTCATTGAAGCTGTTCTGGTGGCTTGTGGTGGCCCAACGCCCTATCAAGACACTCTATGTTGGTGTTAGTCTTTCTGTAGCTGTGTATCTGATCAACACACACTCCCAGTAACTAGCAGCTAGATACAGACGTTGTTACTGACTGTTGTTGTCCATGTGTAGGTACAAGTAGACAGTTGGCTGTCACCAATGATTTGCTAATACGTGTGTGTGTGTGAGATAATGCTGCATTTGTACAGACACCAGGTGTGGTAGGGCCAGGCCTGCAGGGTGTGTCTGTTTTAGGAGGGGGGGAGGGGGGTAGTTCAGGGATCAAGTCAAGGTTCAAGACTTGTTCAGCTCTGCATTGTGGGTGATTTGTGAGGATTAGGATGTGACATATTTCCCGTGAGGGGGGAGCGAGAGAGGGAGGAACAGTTGATTGAGGAGTGGAGTAGGGAAAGGGGTGGTAATGTACCCAAGCATTCCTATTCGTCAGCGTTTTGACAGGAGGCGGGAGGAGTGTTCACTAAGCGTTCCTATTCGTCAGCGTTTTGACAGGAGGAGGGAGGAGTGTTCACTAAGCGTTCCTATTCGTCAGCGTTTTGACAGGAGGCGGGAGGAGCGTTCTCTGAGCGTTCCTATTCGTCAGCGTTTTGACAGGAGGAGGGAGGAGTGTTCACTAAGCGTTCCTATTCGTCAGCGTTTTGACAGGAGGAGGGAGGAGTGTTCACTAAGCGTTCCTATTCGTCAGCGTTTTGACAGGAGGCGGGAGGAGCGTTCTCTAAGCGTTCCTATTTGTCAGCGTTTTGACAGGAGGGAGGAGTGTTCACTAAGCGTTCCTATTCGTCAGCGTTTTGACAGGAGGAGGGAGGAGTGTTCACTAAGCGTTCCTATTCGTCAGCGTTTTGACAGGAGGCGGGAGGAGCGTTCTCTAAGCGTTCCTATTCGTCAGCGTTTTGACAGGAGGAGGGAGGAGTGTTCACTAAGCGTTCCTATTCGTCAGCGTTTTGACAGGAGGCGGGAGGAGCGTTCTCTAAGCGTTCCTATTCGTCAGCGTTTTGACAGGAGGAGGGAGGAGTGTTCACTAAGCGTTCCTATTCGTCAGCGTTTTGACAGGAGGAGGGAGGAGTGTTCACTAAGCGTTCCTATTCGTCAGCGTTTTGACAGGAGGAGGGAGGAGCGTTCACTAAGCGTTCCTATTCGTCAGCGTTTTGACAGGAGGCGGGAGGAGTGTTCACTAAGCGTTCCTATTCGTCAGCGTTTTGACAGGAGGAGGGAGGAGTGTTCACTAAGCGTTCCTATTCGTCAGCGTTTTGACAGGAGGCGGGAGGAGTGTTCACTAAGCGTTCCTATTCGTCAGCGTTTTGACAGGAGGAGGGAGGAGTGTTCACTAAGCGTTCCTATTCGTCAGCGTTTTGACAGGAGGCGGGAGGAGCGTTCTCTAAGCGTTCCTATTTGTCAGCGTTTTGACAGGAGGGAGGAGTGTTCACTAAGCGTTCCTATTCGTCAGCGTTTTGACAGGAGGAGGGAGGAGCGTTCACTAAGCGTTCCTATTCGTCAGCGTTTTGACAGGAGGCGGGAGGAGTGTTCACTAAGCGTTCCTATTCGTCAGCGTTTTGACAGGAGGAGGGAGGAGCGTTCACTAAGCGTTCCTATTCGTCAGCGTTTTGACAGGAGGAGGGAGGAGCGTTCACTAAGCGTTCCTATTCGTCAGCGTTTTGACAGGAGGAGGGAGGAGCGTTCACTAAGCGTTCCTATTCGTCAGCGTTTTGACAGGAGGAGGGAGGAGCGTTCACTAAGCGTTCCTATTCGTCAGCGTTTTGACAGGAGGAGGGAGGAGTGTTCACTTGATTTAGCTCATCCAGTGAGTTTTCTCTTGTTGAACCAATTGGCCTTAAAGTGCAAAGTCACCACCCATCCATTGTGCCAGGCAAGCTGAATCATGTGCACGTTCTGACAGACTGACAGAGAGTATATTTGAACACTGGAGGGGACATTGGTTGTGTGTTAATGTATATAGCCCCGCTATTGTTATTTACTGCTGCTCTTGAATTATTTCTTATTCTTGTCTCTTACTTTTTTGTTGTTGTATTTTCTTAAAACTGCACTGTTGGTAAAGGGCTTGTAAGTAAGCATTTCACTGTAAGGTCTACACCTGTTGTATTCAGCGCGTGTGACAAGTAACATTTGAATAGACTTTCTGATTAGTGTGGCGTATAGATGTTTAATGATGGCAAACGCATCATCATGGGGAGGTCAGAGGTCGTCACACGCCACCAGAGCAGATGCTTCCCTCAAACCTGTTTTAGAGAAGTGATCAAATCCCTCTTCACTTTCTGCAGCTTAGTCACACTTTCCATTCCCCTCTTCTCTGACTACAGCTACACTTCTCATGGTTTCCATTCTTCTCTTCTCTGACTACAGCTACACTTCTCATGGTTTCCATTCCCCTCTTCTCTGACTACAGCTACACTTCTCATGGTTTCCATTCCCCTCTTCTCTGACTACAGCTACACTTCTCATGGTTTCCATTCCCCTCTTCTCTGACTACAGCTACACTTCTCATGGTTTCCATTCTTCTCTTCTCTGACTACAGCTACACTTCTCATGGTTTCCATTCCCCTCTTCTCTGACTACAGCTACACCTCTCATGGTTTCCATTCTTCTCTTCTCTGACTACAGCTACACTTCTCATGGTTTCCATTCTTCTCTTCTCTGACTACAGCTACACTTCTCATGGTTTCCATTCTTCTCTTCTCTGACTACAGCTACACTTCTCATGGTTTCCATTCCCCTCTTCTCTGACTACAGCTACACTTCTCATGGTTTCCATTCTTCTCTTCTCTGACTACAGCTACACTTCTCATGGTTTCCATTCCCCTCTTCTCTGACTACAGCTACACTTCTCATGGTTTCCATTCCCCTCTTCTCTGACTACAGCTACACTTCTCATGGTTTCCATTCTTCTCTTCTCTGACTACAGCTACACTTCTCATGGTTTCCATTCTTCTCTTCTCTGACTACAGCTACACTTCTCATGGTTTCCATTCTTCTCTTCTCTGACTACAGCTACACTTCTCATGGTTTCCATTCTTCTCTTCTCTGACTACAGCTACACTTCTCATGGTTTCCATTCCCCTCTTCTCTGACTACAGCTACACTTCTCACACTTTCCATTCCCCTCTTCTCTGACTACAGCTACACTTCTCATGGTTTCCATTCTTCTCTTCTCTGACTACAGCTACACTTCTCATGGTTTCCATTCCCCTCTTCTCTGACTACAGCTACACTTCTCATGGTTTCCATTCTTCTCTTCTCTGACTACAGCTACAATTCTCATGGTTTCCATTCCCCTCTTCTCTGACTACAGCTACACTTCTCATGGTTTCCATTCCCCTCTTCTCTGACTACAGCTACACTTCTCATGGTTTCCATTCTTCTCTTCTCTGACTACAGCTACACTTCTCATGGTTTCCATTCTTCTCTTCTCTGACTACAGCTACACTTCTCATGGTTTCCATTCTTCTCTTCTCTGACTACAGCTACACTTCTCATGGTTTCCATTCTTCTCTTCTCTGACTACAGCTACACTTCTCATGGTTTCCATTCCCCTCTTCTCTGACTACAGCTACACTTCTCATGGTTTCCATTCCCCTCTTCTCTGACTACAGCTACACTTCTCATGGTTTCCATTCTTCTCTTCTCTGACTACAGCTACACTTCTCATGGTTTCCATTCTTCTCTTCTCTGACTACAGCTACACTTCTCATGGTTTCCATTCTTCTCTTCTCTGACTACAGCTACACTTCTCATGGTTTCCATTCCCCTCTTCTCTGACTACAGCTACACTTCTCATGGTTTCCATACCCTCCGTTCTGTGTGATCCAGCCGTATTGCCGTCCTGTCAGCGTAGACTATGTAACAGAGCTGGTTAGTATGACCTTGCCTGTGACCTGAAGACTTGTTAGTTCCCCTAGCTAATGACTTGGGTTAGGGTTAGCTCAGTGGAAAACAGTTCCTTGGGACACAGACGACTGATGGTTAGGCTAGATGGTGTAAAGGCTGTTACAGCCAGTGTACTAGTGGGGTAGAGACTACAGGGTAAAGGCTGTTACAGTCAGTGTACTAGTGGGGTAGAGA